>NC_134277.1:128783502-129083502 GCF_949628215.1 Phalacrocorax aristotelis | reverse complement strand
TAAATAGCATGTGACCAAAAGTACAGTCCTTTTTTTCCCAAACCTGCAATTTTCTTGTAATTTTTTGCAAATTTTTTTGTTATTCAGGCATGTTATTTACGAAAGAACAACTAAAACAGTTGGATAAACATAAATTGTGCCTCTTCTGCTTGAAAGAAGTGGACAAGTTACAGGCCAGAGAAGAAGGAACCTTCCTGACAGTTTTGTTTGTGCAGTCATACTGTTAGGAGTAATAAGTAATGACCTATAGATAGATCATTATATAGATAGATGATCGAATACAGACAAAAAAAGGACAATGTTTACTTAAGTGGGACCCCACATTTTCTGAAGATGCCCGTGTCAGTTAAAGGGATAGGTGGTAGAAATCTCCCTAACTAAGGTGGGAGATTTCTAATCCTCATTCTGCCTTAGTTAAAAAGCTTTAGCTATTGCATTAGCAGGTCCATTCAACACCTCTCAGAAGCAGGCTGCAAATGTGTACAGGATGCTAATATTTTTATGAGAGGAAACCATTGTAGATCACAAACTCTGTGAGGCAGGTTCCTTCTCTGATTATCTTTTCCCTGAGGTACCTATTACACTTCTTGGTAGAATAAATTGTATTAATAATTTTATTCATTTAAATGGGAAATGGTTTCTCAAAAGGAGAAACTAAAAGAGACAAGATCAGAAAAGGAAATTAAGGCTCCACCTTGATACTAACAAGGTTGATTTTTGAATGTCCTGCAGTTATGTATCCCCATATGATACCTTGGGTAAATGCACTTGCTTTATTTCATACAAGAAGTCATACTGACTTTAAATGGGAACTAATCATGTGAATAGTCCCTACAGTATTTTTAAACACCTAGTTTATTTTAAGGCAATCTTTGGTGAGAAATTGTGTTATACTGTTAAGATCTATATGCCAAGTATTTTTTTGTTGCAAGGTCTAGGGGAGTTCTAATTACTGCATTCTGCAGTAATAATATTTTAAAGTCCATTGTAGTCATACTAAATGAAAAAAAAGGACATTGACAACCCAACTATGGTAACTTGGTATGACTTAAGATAGTTAATATGACAATGTAAAAAGGGTCAAGGCTCCATTGTGTCCAGTGACAGGTAACAGAATGAAACAAAGCAGGGACAAATCTCCCACCTTGAGGACTGCCTGCTGTTAACTGTGGGTAAAAGATGAGGTTTAAAGTGACAAACACTGAACTGATGAATACAGTGTTGTTGACTAACTGAATTTAATCCCAGCTTCTGAGCAAAAGGACTGTGTTCACTGTGATCAGCTGATCCATCCCCAATGAGCCATTGTGTGTGGGACAGTGGTGCCGTATGGTTATTGTAATGGCCTTTCATGTAGCTGGTTGTTGCTGTACTAGGTTATTACTGACTGACCAAATTAAATCTCCCTGCACCTGTATTGCTATGGAAATGGTGGTGGTTGGCAGTTGTGGCCACCTGGGGTATTGCAGGGATGGTTAAATGCAATGTCTAAGGTTGGAGATGGAATTTACCATCTTTTGTCAGGTCCTGGGAAATACCATGGGAAGGTAAGCAGTGTTTGAAGGTGGAGAGAAATGTGATACTGAATGAAAGGCATTTGTGGAAATGGCTACAGCATGAGATTGTAGGTTTTGAGCACAGGCCCAGAGCAATTTTACTAGCCTAAAATCTGCCAAGCAATGCAGGAATGAAAATCTTTTAGGAAACAGCATCCCCTGCTTCTCCCTGTCAAGGCCAGAAACTGTGAACTGAGCTCAGTGTGCCTACAAACAGCATCTGCAGGAAAGGAGGTGCCAGGGACCAAACAGCATTCACTGCAGGTCCTCTCTGCTATGCAGGTTGACACAGTATAAGAGCCACCTATATTCCTGAATTTGTGCTTGGGTGCTTAATGGTGTAAACTTGTGTTAAAAATTGTACTCTTTCATGCATAAGGCATCATTATGATCATGCTTTGGAACATCACATGACACAGTGCAGAATCTCACTCTCAATCTCTGTATCCATCCTACAAGATGAAGCCCATCTTCCAGACAGTGAAAGTTTCAGCAGGAGTTGAGTATCCATAAGTAGACATATCTAGAGTTGATTAGCTGTGTAAGTCCATATACAGACTTTGTAGGTTAAATTATCTCTGTCATGTCACTAGATAATCTCAGTAGAGTAAGCATCCTTCTGTGCAGTAGGTTTTTTCCCTTTCAAACATGTATACCACAGGCAAGATGGATTCCAGTAGTGATCTGGTTAACAGTGCACACCAGAAGCCTTGTACTAATGCTTTGTCTACTTCTGCTGCTGTTTCCCCTCCTTATAGACCCAGGGATCCTTTCAGTCACTGTGTCACACTGAGAGCTCAAATTGAGCTGCACCAGGAGATCCTCTTACGGAAGTAGGGAGATTTTTAAAGCATGGCTTGAGAGTAAGTGGTACAACATTGTTGCCTTTCCTGAGAATCCTCCAAAGCAAAAGTTCTGAGAGATGTACCTTTTCCCCCCTTTGAAGTGGGATATAACACAGCCTAAAAGACGAAAATTCAGTTACCAATGTAGTTCTTCTATTTGTTATTTTATTTTTACTTTTAAGCTGCTACCCAGATATTGCAATTATCCTAGATTCTTAAACTGTGATCCATGATTTCTCAAGTGCACAAGCTCTCCATGTGTGCGTATTCATTCAAAGTTACTGCAGAGCTTCTGAAAAATGTAGTAGATTCATGGGATAAAAAAATTTGAGCCCAGGTTCAGTGCAAAGGCATAATAACTTGTTTACATTGTTCCTGAAAACATGTGACAGGCACAGAGCCACTCTCTGGTGAGTTGGGGCAGGGCTTTGAAACAAAGACTTGACTTTGGCACTGTTTTGCATCTAATACTGAAATCCCAGTTGAGAATTTGTGACCAGCCAGCAAGGATAGCTCTAGTCTGGAGTTGAGGATGCTCATCTGAGAAGTGAGTTTCTATCTCACTGAATGTTTAGTTATTTATGCCAAATTGAGCAACATCACTGAGGAATAAGTCTTTCTCTGACTCCCTGCCAAATTATGATAGCATCATGATTAGGGCTCTGTGCTGGTAGGTAGGAGAGGAACGTATGTACGTGAGTTTCCTATCTCACAGGGAGGTGCCTGTACCGCTGGAGTTGGTAGCTCTCATTCTTGTAGCTCTGTTCCTGAAATTCCTCAGTTCCTCAAATTTGTCCCCTATCTGAAATAATTTGGGGAGTTTTACTGAATCCAGCATAGATGAAACAACACTTTTGGCATATGGATTGCGCACTGAAGAAAATTCCCCCAGCTCTGCACATGAATAATTGGCATATCCTGCTCCATGGAGAACTAATCAACGGCAGCAGAGTAACATTACAGCATAAACTGTTATTGCTGGAAGGAGCGGGAAAGGGATGGTACGATGAAGAGATTGCTCAGAGGCTGAAGCTCTTGGACTTTCAGCTGTTAGACTGATCTCTTTTCACAGTGGAATATGACGGAGGTTTTGATTTCTGAGAGATCCATGGTCTACCTTAGAGATGGGGCCCAATACGTGTTTGAGCTCTAGTTATTCTGGATATATTATTTACATAGTTCATGGATATAAAATTGGCAAACTTTTCTATAAAAGCAAACTTTTCTTCCTCCTCTATTTCTCATAAAGCAAATTGATGGAATACCTGTAGAAAGAATTTGCCGTCTTTCTAGGTATGTCCTTCCATGAAAAACAAGCTCTCTTGAAGGGAGAAAGACTCATCAGAGTGGTCCACCCCTAAGCTCTTTTCATCTCCTCTGCTTTTGCATCATTTCAGTTGCACAAAACTAAACCATCCACAGTTTCTTTACATCATTTCCAAACAATATATCCTCTAACACTTTGACATGTTTAGAGGACGAGACTTTGACTTCTTTCACACCTGACATCTGAACTGTGTCTGTGAAAACTTTACCACTCTTTCTTTCGACTGAAGTCAATAATAACCATCCTGAACAGAGAATTATGTTTACATTATTAAAAATGTATATGATATAGCAGTAATATCAGGTACATTTTTTCACAGTGATTGTCTAATTTGACCTGAGGGTGGTAATAAAAACTGGTTATCTGTAGAAACTTATTTTCTGACACTCAAAATAAGAAAAAAAAATATTACTAGCATTATAATAAAATGGTTACTTTATTCCTGACCATTGTTTGCTTTTGCCTTCCAGAATGTGACCTTCCCTGGGAAAGATACTTAAATTATTTTAAAGGCATAGAATAGACTATTTCAGCTAGAAGGGACCTACAGTGACCATGTAGTCCAACTGTCTGACCAGTTCAGGGCTGACCAATTTAAAACATGTTGTTAAGGGCATTGTCCAAATGCCACTTAAACACTGACAGTCTTGGGGCATCAACCACCTCTCTAGGGAGTGTGTTCCAGTGTTTGCCCACCCTTTTGGTAAAGAAAAGCTTCCTAATGTCCAGTCTGAACCTCCCTGGTGCAGCTTTGAACCATTCCTACATGTCCTATCACTGGATACCAGGAAGAAGAGATCAGCACCTCCTTCTCTGCTTCTCCTCCTCAGGAAGCTGTAGAGAGCACTGAGGTCACCCCTCAGCCTCCTTTTCACCAAACTAGACAAGCCCAAAGTTCCTCAGCTGCTCCTCATAGGACATTTTTCCAGAGCTTTCTCCATCTTTGTTGCCCTCCTCTGGACGCATTCAAGGGCCTTCACATCCTCCTGAAACTGTGGGCCCCAGAACTGCACACAGTAGCTGTGACTGTTTTTTTCATAGTGGTGGTTTGTAAAAGTTGAGTGATATCTGAACACAAGTATTTGTGGAACTGCACAAAGAAAGGAGACAAATCTGCTTTAAAATAATTGATTTAAAAATACTGTCCTTCTGTCTTCCAGGACTATTATTTTTCAGTTGGCAGAGGTAAGGTGAGAAAGGAGACAACTGTAGCTATACAAAGTGTGGGGCTGAGAGGCAGGAGAGCGGGAGATGGCACTGCAGAAGCTAGCCACCATGAGAAAAGGGAGGGTGTGCCCTGCTGTGGGGTAAGTGAAAAGAAAGAGAGACTTGGAGTGTAAAGAACGGGAGACTAAAAAGACTAAGAAAGTGAATGAAACAGGAAAAATATTTAGAGATGTAAAATTAAAAAAATATTTTAAAGATTAGGGAACTAGCATTTAAAGAAGAGTAAACTAAGTGAGGTGGTGTGTACACTTTGCTTATAAGGTGGATACGAGCAGTAGGCAGGGGTTCATTAGTTTTGCAGAGGCTCAGACAGGTTCACGTTGCTTCATTCTTATTGACTTGATTTCTGTGGAGGCTCAGTGCTTAATTATTCTTTTTTTAATACATCCCCAATGAAGTAAAAGAAAACCCACCCAGATTTTTGTCTCTGAGCTTCTGTTCCCTTTTATTAGAGAGTAAAACGGGAATAGTATTCTGTTAATCCTAAGAAACTCATGAAAGTGCCTTCTTAGCACTTCAGTGAGAATCTGATTCCCCTTGAAATCAGTGAAGGTTGGGTGTCTGACTTTGAGATCCTTATCCCAAGTGACTAGCTCAAGGTCACACGAGAAGTGTGGTGGGGAGCTGAGATTTAAATTCAGTTCCTCTGGCTATTGCTTTTGTCTCCAAGACCTTTTCCTCTCTGTAATATAGTAAAATCTAGAGGCCATTAACCTAAGGGCTTCCTGATTCAGGAAGCAAGGAGAAGCTGGGAAGCACCATACCCACTTGACCTAGGAGGGTTATATAAATACTTATCAGATTTAAGCTAAGGAATGCTGGTGTCTCCCTCTCTTTTCCTTTTTATTATACCTTTCTTTTAGGTTTTAGCTGAAATAAGATGACACAAGCTTAATATTTTACTTTCTGTTCAGGGCAGATTGAAAAAAGCCTTGGTGTATCTGTGTCTGTGCCAAGGCAGAGCAACACTTCACCTGGAGGAGTGTGTTCAGTGAAGGTGCATGGTGCAGCTTTCTGCTTCTTTTCTCCTCCTTTTCCTTTGTACTTGAGGCTATGACCCTGGAGCACACTAGAAAACTATTCTGAGGGAAAAGATGGGCACTGAAGAAGAGATGCATTAAGATATTGCAAAGGCATAAAAGATGGTGGTAAGAGACTGTCATTCTCGAAAGAACCAACAAGGTTTATCTTATTAAAGTTTATACCACGCAGTGTTTCAGTGTATCATCTGGCAAGTGATCTCCCAGGAAAATGTAAACCAGAAATTGTCCTTGGCTCATGGTGGGATATGCCAAGAGAGCCTGAGGGTCCTTGTCCCAAGATGGGCTACTAGGGAAGATCATCTTAAGGCTCAGACGACAGGTAGTTAATGCCAAGTGGATGGCCCATCCATCACTAGGGAATCTTGGTTCCAAACTTCATCATGACCCTTTGAAAATCTTCTTTATTTTTCTGAAAAGCTGACAGCCATTATAGTGAGTCCCTATTTTGAAAGGAGATTGCTGAAGACTATTTTTGTAACTTCAGACAACATCCCCTCTCTCATCATCTTTTGGATAGTTGGTTTTGAACGCACTGAATGATGTCTCTTTTAAAAACAAACAAACAAGCAAAACTGGCAATTCCTTATTGTTTTATTCCTTAAATACATAAAATGCTTTGTTTTGTTTGTTTCTTAATAGCTGCCTACAGCAATTCACTAGATTAAGCTGAATTCCTTTCAAAGAAAATAATATGCAACCAATGTAAATTTGTGTGTTGGTTATGGTTCCCAGTGATGACTAGACTCTTGTGTGGAATTCACTTTGTTCTGGCTGCATGAGGGATCATTTCTCAGTGTGAAAGATATCCAGAGTGAGGAAGGATTTATTTTCCTTTGGGAGGGTAAGTGAAGGTAGAGTGAGAGGAGGATTAAAACGGAGTTTTTCTTTCTGATGCTGAGGCCAATTATCAGTTTTGCTGTTGCAGGTTTACACAAGTCAGATGCCTCATCCAGGAGTTAGCATGTCTTTCTTGTAATTTATATATTGTCTTGGGTTAAAATTAAAATATAATTCAACTGGAAATGTGACCTAAGCCATACTGCCCAAGCTTAACTAAACTGAGCGAGCAGAGTTCAAATTACTCTTGGGAACCCATTTCCACTAGGTATATAGAGATGGAAACCTTACCTCAGTAATGTGGCTTAACCTAAATTTAGACTGACTAGTTGCTGCATGTTTTGAGGTGACCTGTGTCTGGTCTCCTGGCCATACAAATGAGAAACCTGCCCAGCTATGCTCTGGCTCCTCTTTGATGCTCTTAGGGCTTCTCTCCAGTGGGGATCAGTGTGTGAGGGGCTGGCATGGATTAGTGTTGGCTCAGGGAGAAGATCTCTCTGTGGATTCAGGCTGGTGTCACCAGCAGGCTGGCCAGGATGTGAGCCCTCATCCTGCACAACCATGCGCAGCATCCCACGTGACCAGTCTCAACATCCATATGATCACACACAACATCCCATGTGTTTACAGAGGCCTCTTTCAAGACTGCCTCTGTCTCTGCTTGCCCCAGAGTGCAAAGGGGCTTCACTGGGACTAAAGGGAGCACTCACATCTCACACATACCATCCCGGCCATGTCTACCCCCCGCAGAGGTTGGAGGGCGGAGGGTGGAGTTTGGAGGATGCTGCGCTGGTTATGAGAGCTGGCAGGGGAGGAGAGGAGCCATCAGTCTGCTCATGAGGGGCTATGTGTCAGGGCAGCTGAGTTACTTGCATCCTACTAACCTGAGATTATTTTTTTTTAATATTAAAGGAGGAGTTTTGTTTTGTAAAATGCAGGCCTCTGTTCAATGTTACCAGGAGCAAATTTATCTTGTTAGCACTTATTTACAACTGACAATTCTCAATTAGTATTTGAACCTAGATTCTGATTTCTATAAATCCCTAATGAAATTATAAATTACTAATGAAAGAGCTAAATCTCAGGGCCAAAGTCTTACTTCATTAACACACTAAGGTAAATCTGAAGTGTTTCTGTTCATCTGAGTGGAATTACTTCACAATAACACTGGTGTAAGCAATATGGGAGTGAATCCTTGAGGCTTTGCAGTGGGCAGCATGAAGTGATATTGTTCTGCCTAATCTTCAAATTTTATTGCTTTTAGGGAAAATGTCTCAAATGTTTCTGCAGTGTTGTGCTCAGACCCATTTGTCTGATTTGTCTGACTACCTGATTCCTTTAAATGCTTTTATTTTACTTGTACCTGCTGCTTGGTGAATAAAGGCTGTGTCAAACCCTAAAATATTTCTCACCCTTTCATATAGTCAGTAAGGATTTTATATTTATTTTACATAACATTTACTTTCTAAATGGTATGGCTCGTAGGAAATAGGTAATAATTTACATTTCAGAAATGATAGAACTGAAGTAATTTATGATAAATTTTAAATTTCTCATTGTTTTTTAATGTCTCTTGCTAATCTGTGACAGTATTAAAAGGCTGCTGTAGCAAAGACCTAAGAGTAAACTCATCGTACTGACTAGTCTTCTGTTTGAACACTTTATGAGTGCTGATGCTTGGTCAGGTGAGGGTTATTTTACCCACTGTAACCACTAGAAACAGACCCTTGTTTGAAGGGCTTTTTAGGAAAGACTTTTAGAAAAGGTCTTTTAGGAAATCACCTAGGTAGTAGTGTGCATCCTATTAGTGTCAGTGATGCTGTCTTTGACGTGAATGCCAAAAATTTCGATAGGCTTACCTGGTATCACGATCTCAAAAATACATTAAAGGCACTGGGATGGTCCTGCTGGATGCTGCTTGGTGTCTGTTCATCACTTGCTGGTTTATAGTGTCTGGCAAGAGTCTTTCTCATACTGCACTCTCAGTAAAGTTGATGAGGACCTAGTGTGATTTAAAAACTACATGATCCAGCTTCATGTTTGATTCATCATGTTCGATGTTCAGATTTTGAAATGCTGAATCTTACAGGTAAGACTTGTACTTGAAGGCCAAATATTAATAAAATGTGGATTACAATTTCCTCTGTTAGGTTTGCCAACTCCTCCTCTTAATAATCTCCTTCAGTTAAGCCTGTTCAAAGAGTATCTTGAAAAGGATACGAGGTAATTAATTAGAAAACCTAACCAATATTATAGTGACGACAAACTATAAAGCTAAAATTGTTATATTTATGAAGAAAGAAAGCTAGTGTCACCATGTTGAGTGAATAACAATTTTACTATTTCTCTCAATTTGGGAAAGTTCAAACATGTTTAGTAAAGGAGAAAAAGCTACTGAATATTGAAATACTGGCACAATTACAGTAAAAATTATTCTACAGTTAATTATTCTATTTTTTATCATGCTTTATATTATATGACTAAATGAGTTTCTAGTATTCTTAGAGCATTATCATTCAACCTTGTAGAATATTGTGTGCTGTATACTACATATGATAGTACTGGCTTATAGGCAATAGAAACAAGCGAGAAAAATATAACTGCAAATAGATTCTTTGACTATGCTGAAATGAACTCAGAGGAAGAACACACTCTTCTATAATCTTTCTTTCTAGAAAAAGAATATAAAGAAGCAAAAACTTGCTGCATGTTAGCAGAAGATGTACATGTTTGACATATAACATTAAGCTTTAGTACAGCAATCACAAGCTGGTTTTCTTATTCTCATGAAGTATTGGGCAAGCAAAAGCTAGTAGGGGAAGTTATCCTTAGCAGAATGTTGTCTCTCATGTAGAAGGTCAGCTCTGAGGTACTTAAGATGAGATTGGTCTTGTAGTTTGTAGCTGCTGAAGCCACTGCTCTAGCCAGTTAGATAAGTTAGGACTGTTTGTATAAGGGCTGTGCGTGAAGTTATGAAGTGATGCATCAGCTCTCCCTCTGAACAGCACACAATATTTATTTCAAACCTCTCCATGCCTGAAGATAAAACATAGATTTGGTGTCACATAGTTGGCAAAGGCAGTTCCAGAATTAGGCATTCTGAATCCTACGTGGCATGCTTTATAAATGGCTGTTTTTAGTCTAAAAACATAGTTGTCATCTTGCTAATACACCAATATGTAAACAGCAAAATGATGATGTGCAAAAATGGAAGAACGAATATAAAACATTTTGTAACAGCTTACTTTATGTCTTGTAAATACTTCTTTTTTTGTGACATACTAAAATAAACAATCGTAAGTAGAACTAACAATTTTCATGAGCACAGTGATATCTGAATAGAAATGAGGACTGGAAGAGATTCTTAAGTCTGATGTTTGCCAAGAATTTGTCTTTTAAAGGTGTGTGTGGGTTTGTTTGTGTTTTTTTTTCTGTTTGTTTTTGTTTGTTTTTGGTGTTTTTTTGTGTGTTTTATACTCCGTTCAACCCATGACTGTTTTGTGGTTATAAAAGTTCAGACAGATGTGAAAATGAAATAAGATTGTTGTTGCACAGTGCTTGAAACCTGTTTTAATTGATTACATATAATCAAAGTTTCAAAAGAAAAAAGAATAAATGTAATTCTGGCTGTTTCTAGTTAAGAAGCACAACAAATTTGAAAACCACAGATCAAAATAAAAGCAAATTTTAACAAAACATTCAGAAGAAAAATTCAGTCAGTAAAAATATATTTCATTGTTTATACTACATTTAGGTTTTACAGGAGACATTTTTAGAATCAACAGTTCTGTATATACCATAAGTAAATAGATGAGGAAGGATTTCTGTCAGATACTATGGTGATGGGCTTTAGTTTAAATCCTTAAGACAGATAGATAGAAGTAGATTAACTGGCCTTATTTATTTCATGTTCCTTCTCTGAGTGGAAACATGTTTCCATATTGAGCTAGAGTGTCCTAGCAGCCTGAAGTTGTAATGTATTTACTACCTTTTAATGCATCTTGTTTAATATTTGCTTAACATATTTATTCAAATAAGGCTGGGCATTCGTTTATCCCTTATCAAATGAAGTGGGACAGCTCTAGGACAACAGCAAATAGACAGTATCAGCAGAAGCACCTTAAGACTTCTCTTTTTTTTGTGATAATACTTAGCAAAGAAAATATCAACATCAGAAGATATGCTTGTGAAATCACTTGTTAGCCAAACTTTGGGTAACTTTTGCTTAATCTCTTAAAATGTAATAAACTTTAAAGGCTGCAAGAAAGTGAAAATGCAATGAACAACCTTAAACCCAAACCAAACTCCTCCCTCCCACCCCCAACCCAAAGCAAACCAACTAATCCAACCCTGGGAGTATCTAACCCAATCAAATAAATAAATAAACATAAAGATGAGGCTTCTAGATGGAGTATGATTAGAATTTAAATCAAGCCGTTAAAAAATAAAGCCCAAAATAATCTATCCTGACCGAATTTGTTTGGATTACCTTGAATAAAGAATTGTGCATAGTGTAGCTTCTAACTTTAACACGATGGTGACAAATGCATGCTCCATCCACCGCCTGTTCTCATTTTCTTTCCTCTGTTCTTTTTCATATTGATTTCTATTCTACCCTGTGCCCATCACTGTGATTTGTATAGACAAAAAGTGTACCAAATCAGTAACAGTCTTAATCACAGCTGATATTCAGTTCTGGCCTCACTTTTCAGGCATCTTCTGTCCCTTTTATTTAGCTGCTTCAAGGATTAAGTCCCCAGACTTCCCCTTAGATCCATCTAGCACAGTCCTACAATGTTGGTAGGTCACACAGGTGTGTCGCAGGGATGGCTGTGGAAGGTAAAAGCAGAATGCCTCTCTAGTGACCCTTAGGGAAAAATCTGTCCATGTAGCCACAGTAACTTCCCATGCAATCTTTGCTTAGGAGTGTTTACCACAAAATCTATGCTTAAGTGTCCTGAACATGTGAAATGTGATTTTTAAATATGAGAGAGAGTCCCCCCCTTAGAAATTACCTGCTAACCCTATAGCAGTGAGTAGTTTCACATAAACACACTAATCTCCAGAGAGCATGAGAGGAAAAGATGTCTTAAAAATTATGGTGATTTAATTTTATTTTGCCCTAGAATGACATTCTCCTGAGTATTTGTGAAAATGAAGATGAATATGCAGGGCTACATTTGGTTGATTTCGCGCCAGATGGCCAGTTGCAGAGGCTGAACTAAGCTGAACTGATTGATTCGTTTTTGCCATATTGCATGCTGGCGTTTACCAGAGTTCACATCATTCAAATACTAACATTTTTGGTGCTTTCTCTTTTTATTTTTATTTTTTTTATTTTTCTCAGTTTCTTGGGATGACCTTTGCTTTCATAATGGATTCTCCCTCCTCTCTTTTCTGCCTCAGTCTTTACAACGATCAGTCTTTTCCTTACCAAAGGGATTTTTTTGTTTGTTTGTTTAGGTTTTTGTGTTTGTTTATTTGTTTTTGTCTTTAAAAAGATTTAATATACTGCTTACAGAGATAGGGAAAGGAGAAAATGCAGAGGGCAAACATGCATGATGGTAAATTTTTTTCCTGCAGAGTTTTAACTTTCTCTTGCACTAATTTATCACATGTGAACAGAAAATACAACATCTTGTATTAAAATGGAATTCTTAAAATTCTGTAGTTTCAATATACCTATTATTTTTGGATCACAGAATAAGGAATTTAAATTCCCAATGTTCTAATTTTCATGGAGATGTTCCATTAAAAGTTAATGGAGATGATATCAAGAGTTACACAGAAATTACTCCAGAAACTCACGGAAATTAATATTAAAAAATCTTTCCATTTGTTTTGAGCCATTTTATAGGTATTTATAATAAACAATATATAAGGAGTAGGATATCGTGTGCAAACATGCACGTACCCATCTTTTAATTCAGAATAGGTATATTTTAGAGGAAGATTTAAAAGACCTAGTGAACATGGGTTTTATGTTAAGTTCTGTAGGTTTTAGAGAGAGTTCAGTAAAACCTTACGAGAGTGCTTTTCTAAGGAAGTGGTAGTGTACATATTTTGATTAATTGCTATACATACGCAAAGCCTGTTGGAATATAAAAGAAAGTAAGATCTTCTCAAATTCATTTTAAATTTTGCTGTAAAATACATTAGCTTGATCATCTTGTAGAAGAAAAAAAGAAACTGAGTATATACTAAGAGATAAATATAAGCAGAGTAGTCCTTTGGCAAAAGAACATCCATGTTTGTGAGAGGAGCCTTTCTTTTCGCTCGGTAACCAGCCATAACTCTAAGCGTAATGTTTGGAGCCATGTATTTGTTAGACCAAGTGATTTGCAAAGCACAATTCCTCACTGATTTCATACCTTAGATAATGAGGGCTTTGGAGGGTCAGAAGAGAGGGTCAAAACCAATGAGATTTTTGCCTTATGGACAGCACTACCCACTGATAAACAGGAGAAATTTTGATCAAAACGTTGGTTGAACAACAGCAAGAGATGACAAAGCTCTACCTTGACAGATGCCAGTGGGGGTTTTATTATGAACCTGAAAGGTACCGGAGTTTTGCAGAGAGGAGTTTGGGGCGTTCTCGTTATGCAGGATTGGACATACAGATAAAGCCATCAGCTTAAGCTCTAGTATGTTGCAAAGACCACCTGGTGCTTTATGGGCAAATCCTTCACTGGCTAGAGCAGCTGACCTGCATGACACATGCTCATGTGGCACTGGGAACCCTCCAGATTACTTCAAAACATACATTTATGCTTGCTGGCTGCTGTAGGCCCGATGATTTCTTCAAGGTCGACACTTAGGGAGAGCAAGGCTATCCTCATGTCTCCAGCTCAACTTTGTTGCAGCTTGGTCGGATACTCCTCACCAAAATTTGCTTCCCTCACCCAGTGAAACGACTCGGGTTCCTCTGCTGTGCTGGACAATGCAGAGGTAGGAGCACTGCTTGTCTTGGGCTGCACACCTCTGCTCTGAATTTCTGGGTCTTGGTGGCCCCAGAGTTTGGACAGAGGCATGCCCTACCGTATGTCCCCACTGACAGGGGTGACAAATGGGGAGGGATTTTTGAACTGTGGAAATACACGCATAAAACAATGAGAATGTTGATAGAAATTGTTTTTTAAAATACCTAAAGCACTATAGATTTACTCTTTAAACCCAAAATATTCTCTGAACTTTTTCACATAGTCATTTTACCAGCTGGCAGAGTGAAAAAGGCATAGCACTGAAGAAGCCAGTCCTAAAGTTTGCCACCTACCTCACACCAAGCACCTCCTGACACTTGTGCTCAAAAATGCATGGTGGGATTGATATAAATCTCAACTTTCCTCAACAGTTCTCTGCACATCTTTGTCACCTATAACAGTTCTGTGTGTCAAACAGAGCAGTCAGAAACCTAGCCTATAGGATTGAGAAGGATTAAAAAGGGTGAACCTACAGTACTTTATTGAGCTAGGTCCTCACATTAACCTGATCTGATCCTTTAATTACTATGAATAGAATAGGGCTTACAGTCCTACTTAATAACACCCCATGCTTTTTATACTATAAAGAGCTTTTCTATTCATGCGGCCTCTTCTTTTCAGATTTACAGATTTGTAGCAAGAAGGAATGCATGTTTTTTTTCTGGCACTCCAGGGGAGAAAGCTACCTAATGTGTATGTGTGGGATACTGGAAAGCATAACCGCAGCACTTTCTGTTTTAAAAAACATTAGTTGTTATTTGGCAGGAAAAGGTGAAAGCAGAAAAGGCGACCACAACATAAGATCTTAATTCTGCAAAGGTAGTAGAAGGAGCTTAACATAGTTTCTATGCTAATCAGAACTGTAATCAAATAAGATGCATACTTTTCCCCCTTCCCATGCACATTTCCCCCCCCCGCCCCAATAGGCTCAGAGAACCTTCATGTTACTGTAATCTAGGCAGACTGATATATACACATATGATCATATATATGGGTGATATATGATACTATAATTAATAACTGGTATTTTCTCTGAATTCAGGAAAGCAGCTGCAGCCCACTGATAAGGTACTTTATGAGAATAAAATCAAAGCTAAACATTAATGATTATAATTTGTTGTGATCGAGAATGGTGAAACAATCATTTTATTTCTTGAACTGAACTGAAATATGAGTGGGCCTCTGGGTTAAAAATGAAAAGGGGATACAGGTTGTGATTAAGAGCCTAAGACATTGTGCTAGGACTGATATAAAAAGTAGGAACAGTCTCCCTAATTTTTACATTAATGTATTGTGCCTAGTGTCTTGTGCGGACCCACCCAGAGGACACGTTGAGGGAGCAATCTGAATCTGTTTTTGAGTTAAAGGTGGAATGAATGACTGTAGAGAAGTAGAGTGTTTGAGGATTTTTTGGGGGGGAGGAAGGAGAAAGAGTGAAGGTGAAGAAAGAATCTGACCAAAAAATCAGTGGAGTTGCTGGGAAGAACCCAACCAAAATCAGCTCTTTCTCTTTCAGTCATCACTTCCAGTATGATTTGCCTAAGCAAACTATCCTTTGACTACTGCAGTTATAGAAAGATTATAGTTGTATACTGAATTTGGAAGAGAAAGACAGTATGCTGTAGATATTTTACCATTTGGAAGTTTTTCTGCTTATTAAGGAACAACATATTTCAGCATTATTTTAAGGCGAAGACTTGATTAACATACAGCAATGAAACCAGTCTAATTTTGTTTTACTAAAATTGCTGTAAATAACACTGCTAGTGAAATAAACACTGAAAGAATATGGTATTTGACAGTGAAGATGTACTTAAAATATTTTATCATAATTCCTTAGCTTTCACAAGACAGGTATTGTTAGAAGCCAGTCTGATTAGTCTATCAAAGACACATCGCTGCCTCCTTCTCCGCCTCCTTGAAGGTAGAATAATCTTTACTACGCTTTTAAGGAATAAGGATTTAAATTGAAGCAAACCATGAAACTGCCAAAGCATGCTTATTATTGACAGGTTATATGACGATGATTGCTTAAAATTCCACCCCACAGACAGACAGACAGACAGATGTATGTAATCCCTAGTTTAGCGTTTTAGTCTTTCTGTCTATTGCTACTCTATAGAGCTGTAATCTCAAAAGACCATTTATTAAATGTGAAATATTGTATGTTCCTGTAGTCTCCTTCCTTGATTGTGTTCCCAGGGCCTTGTTGGGCAATTGATTACTCTGTGCACAATCCTGCTGCTTTAGGTATTAATGGCAAAACCCCCATTGTCTTCAGGATTTAGGCCCTTTATGATTTTTTTAAAGTTCATTATATTTTGCAAGCAACTGAGTTTAAAATCTGTGATTGGAAAGACTTACCCCTCACATCTTCCTGTGAAATGTTTTACCTTTAGAATGAAAAAGCATTTGGAAACTGTAGGATAGTTTTGATCTGTGGGATTAAAAGGAATCGGTACTGAAAATGGATTCACATCATTTTCTTTTTGGGTACCCAATACTTGGAGGGAGGGGGAGGAGAGAAAAAATAACAGCTGATTTAATATAAGTGGGCTGAATTCCCTCTCCTGGTGGGTCTTTCAAACCTCCAGTTTCTGTTCTTGCCATTGCTCTGTGAATATCCCCCTCCCCTTTTTGTTAAAAGGCATTTCCTATGAAAGCCTACAAAAGCAGCTTTCAATCTGATTAAGCTTCTCCCGTAAAAAAGTACAAAAATAGGGATACGTTTGGGTCAGTATCACCCCTCTATTCAGCTGCCTGAATTTGCCTAGGCTACTTACTAAGGACACCACACATGAACACAGAAGGCTCCTGCAGTCATTAGGGGCTACCCAAAATTTCATCTATGAAATCCCAAGGGGCGACAATGACTATAACCCTAAACCAAATTGTCAGAAAGGCCCGAGCAGCTTGGCGTAGCTGTGGGCTCACTGTTGGCAGGTACCAGTTTTCCAGCCTTACCTGGAGTGAGCTTGATGGAGGTGGAGGGATCTCTCCTGAGATTCCCATCACTGGTGATGTCTAGCTCTGGGTGTTCCCCCCGTGTAGCGGGGCGGTGTCTTACCCTCCCAGCGGTGAAGCGCTGCTCAGTGGGTCTACTTCCAGAGCTCATTCACTGATTCACCCTCAGTTAAGGCAAACCGTGCCCCACCTTACTCTACCTACCTGTAAAATGGGTACAGAATAATCTGTTTCTGATGGGTTTTGCAAGGGATGTTCAGTGCCTGAAAAGCTTCGCAGGTGTTGACTTTTCTCAACATCAGCACCTGTATCTCTCACTTGCCCATTTATAGAAACGCATATAATATTTGTCTCCAGCAGATTAGTATCTGCCTGAGATATTTGTGCAGCAATTTACAGAGGTGCTGTGATAACACATGTAAGCATTTTAACAGGGTAGCACTGAAAAATAAGCTTGAACTGAAGCTGCGATTTGTTTCTGCCTTCACAAGAGGTTTGTAACCTTTCTTAATAATTTTTTTCTTTAGTACATGGCAATGTTGAAATGTAATCTTTATTACTAAATGAATGAATGACCGGAGTTGCTTAGGGCACAGACTAAAAAGAGTTTTCACGTGAATCCCAGGTATTGTGGCTGTTGCAGTTCCTCTGTTGTTTTATTAGCTCTGAACAACATTGGACTACTCTCAAAATCTAATAATGCCCGTAAAGTGTCTTCCCTTGGTAGCATCTTTGATAATGGAGAGTAGATTCTAAAAATACAATAAAAGCATAAAAAAGAATATTATCATAACTGCTTCCAAAAACTAGAAAAAAATGAGCAACTAAAAAAGAGGCAGACTTAATAGAAAGGAAAGAGAAGAAAATATAATAAATGTTAGTTTTTAATCACTTTGTATGTATATTTATGATTTAATCTGATAACAGCGGTGTTAAGTACAGAGTAGGATTTGGTGGATATTTCCGCACCAGCTGCATTCCTTTTCTGATGAGGAAGAGGGAGAATTAACTGAAAATATGATATATTTTACTCAAGTTATTAGCTGAATTACAAAACCCAGTATTTTCTTCTTTCCTAATGGCCATCAATCGCAATCAAACATATTTAAATGGAAAATGGTTGTTTTAGATATTATAACTGCTCTGTATATTCCTCCTATTAACTAAGCATCTTATGATCTCTGAAGAGCAGAAATGGCCCTCGAGACAAAAGCATCTTTCCTCTGTGTGTGTGTGTGTGTGTGTGTGTGTGTAAGCGCATGCATGTGGGCATGTTTGCCTATACATATATAGATGTACATGTGCGCAAGGCAAAGACCTTCACAGGTTTATAACTGGAGAACAAACTCCTGTGTTTTTAATTTGATTTTTAAAAGCAGAAAATATGAATTCTGCCCTCAGAATGTCAGAATGTTACAGCTCTTTTCCTATGTAAGTGGAAGATATATTTTTTTAATTATAATCTTTTATACCAGTGACTTTTACATGAAGCAACATTCAGATGTTTTATGTTTCACATTTATTTAAACAATCATTGTCTCTTTCAAAATATTTTCCCTGAAACCTTATGTACAGGTAATAAAAACCTTGTATGGGAGCAGGTTCATCTGATAACAGCAATACAAGGTTGTCTGATTATGCCAAAATGATATTGGAGAAAGGAGATTTTATTAACTGACTTAGAATGAAATCCATAACATCTATGAGCTTTCTCCCTTCCAAATGGACCAAAAGCTTCATTAGGGAACAGAAACCTTTTTTTAAAGGATACATACTAGAATATAAAATACATTTAAATTGATGCCTAGGGAATAAATGATAACTATTAAATTTCTTTGCCAGAAATATATTCTTTAATTTTACCTTTTTTTTCCCCCCCCTCCTTTGTTAGCATCTTGATGCAGCATTTACATGCTAACACTTCAGGCAATTCACTTTTTAAGTAGTTTGAGAGGTAACCTCAGTTCACAGAGCATCCTAAGAGCCAGGTTCAGTGCTACTGGATGCCATACTTATAAGATATCTTTTCTTCTTGTGTCTTTGTATAGGTCAGTAGTGCCTAGGTTCTGCCATCCACATTAGGCTTTTGAAACGCTACTCTTCCCGGTGCTTTTGATGTGCATTTCACCTCAGGAAAGTACTTGTTCCAGAAGGGATTTTGCCTGCCATGTTTCTGTGCAGGAACAAAAAAATGAGTGTTGTTAGCTATGTTCCTGTAGAAACAAGGTTTTTCATCCCTGTGTTTGCAAAGCCAGTTGCCCACTAGCTCCAGCAGTAACTTTTCTCCCTCTTTGACTATCTGCAGGATGACATGTCAGCAGGAGCTGTTGGTAGAGAGCTGTATGTAGTCCTCTGCTTGCCTAAAGGTTGCTTTTTGTAGGAGCATTTAGCCTCAGATCGGACTCTTTCTGGTTTTGTACGGTAGACGTTAGCAGAAAGAAGACTCATGCTGTGGAATGTCCTTCGGCCTTTCTTCCTTTGGCTTTGGTACATTTCCCTTTCCAACTCCCAGAAGGGAATCCAGCTTCCCATTTGGGACCTTTACAGGACTTCCCTGTGCCCAATCTGAGGAGGAATCGCAGGTATTCAGGAAGGCTTTTCTCAGGGCCACTTCACTCTGAGCTATTTGCCATTGTGCACAGCATATTTTCCAAGCAATATATTGCTTGTGGTTCTCATGTTAGAAAATGATTTTTTTCCCCCAACTATTTTTAGCATAAGTACTTATTTAATTTTTATTTCAAAAGATTTTATTTGAAAAGATGAAAATAAGTGGACTGTGTTCTATATATGAAAGGGTATTTTGCTTAAAAACAAACCTGAAAAGCCTTACTAGTGCTGTGGAAGTTTTAATACAAGTGTTTTTATCGAAGCATTCAAGCACCTAACATTCTGCACGTTGTAAACAACGGACTTCTCCCATAACAGAACATACAAAAGCCCAACATTTTAAAAAAATTAAGTCAATAAATTAGGGGAATCCATATTGTAAAACAAGCAAACAAAAACAAATACCAAAACTTTGTTTTCAGTCTGAGGTGATGAAAAATAAGGCCACTGTGGCGAAAATGTGTTGACAGATGTAGTAGAAATGGGTGTGTGTTGTTAGAACAGAAAAGTTTGAAAAATGCTTTATTTTGAACATTACAGTCATTTAAATCAGAAATAACTAGCTTGTAATTGGCAAAAAATGAGATCGGAAGAAGAATTTTGCAAAACTGAGATTTCAAATTTGGGACTTCTTTTCTTGGGAGATATGCTATTCATTCCACATGATTTCTGACCTTGCTTAAATACTGAAATCTCAACAAATCTATCAAAATACCAGATTTTGCAGGTGACGCAGAATAAAATATCAGTTCTGGATGTGTGCTGCAAAGGTAATTTATTTTAGAAAATGGGATTATTTTGATAAAAATAAACCATTTTCAGCAGGAAAATAGTTGTTGTTTGTTGCGCAAAAAATGTATTTATTTTAACGAAACTTATTTTCTGTTATATAATGTGACTCCTTCAATTTTGAGTCTTTCCACATTGCCTTGCAAATATTTTATTCACTTCTAACTGCTAGATTGAGTACAACCATACAGAATTGCAATGTTATGTATTTCCCTTGCAGTCCTTTCCAGGGCCTTACTCTATAGCTTCTGAATATACTTTCAGCAATAAATTAAATTTCCCACCTGAGTAAGGCCTTCTGAAATGGGCCTTGTTAAAAAAATACCCTGACAATATGGGAAAAGAATTCATAAACTAGTCAATCTACCTAAATATTTTTGTATACCATTGAGCCCCCACTATAAATGGAAACAGCAGAGTCCATGCTTTCTTTACCAGACAAACCTTTTTTGACAGTTAGGAGCTAGGTTTGCCTTTATTACTGCAGAGCTGCGCTACTTGAAGACAGGGCTGTGGTCATCAAAGGGTTAAAGCCAGTTTTGATTTTGAGTTAATCCATATGCTAATCTATTTTAAATATCCCTGCATAACTACCAGTGTATTTTTAGCAGCGCAGTTTGTTGTTCCAGTTGCCAGCTATTTTTGATGACACAACAAAATGGGGCAGAATATAGTTTTAAGGCTTATTTTGGCCTCTAACTTTAAAAAGGGCAAAACCCCACCCTTGTCCAAGGATATTTTTGATTTGAATGGTCTATACCTGTCCTCTGGGATCAGCCAATTATTGTAAGCAGTGTGATGGGCCTGAGGTATTAGCGCTGAGAACATTCCTGTTGTCCCTTGGGTTAGGGTTTGTTTTGCAATGATCACCCGTCCTGATTTGAAGATTGCATGACAAGACACTATTAAAGTAAGGGCAAGGAATTCAATTTCTCGATGTCATTTTGCCTGGCCTGGTTTTGAAAATAGGTCACTGTATGCTATCTGGATTTGTATATTATAACAGCACCTGCTAGCATTTTTGTAGTGAGGGGTCTAGCCATATTTTCATTATAAACCCCTCTTTTCAGGGGTTTATAGACTGTAACTTGGCCATAGAAAGAAGCTTCTATCTAAATGGTGGCATGCAAGGTCTCTTCTAAGAAGCATGCTTTTTACCCTGCAAATCTCAACAGATATGTGTTCAGCCATTTCTGCAGGAGTGAAAAATGAAAACGTATTTTCAGCTGCAATTTGGTATTGATAGTAGATTACTTCAGAAAAAGATACTGTGCTATGTTTATCTTTTAATTAAAATGATATCTAAAAGAGCCGGATTTCTCATGCGAGCCTTAATAAGAATCTGAGTAAGTATAGGTTATAAACATTGGTGACTGGGCGGGTATATTTTAATTATGCAAATCCACAGTAATAAATGCCCTTACATAATGGAAGGATTTAACAGGGTCAAAAACCGGTTGTTTGAAAAGGTTGGTAAATAAATCATATGGGGCTGAACATCAAGTTTATGTTTATATACTCGTTTACACTGCTTTTTCCCATAACGTGGAATTGTTTCTGAGGGAGTCAGCATCACTCTGTGGCCTAATATTTTAAACCGTGAATAGATTCTCGCTTACACAACTGAATCAGCACAGCTGTGCAAATGTGTGTATTTAACACTGATTAAATGCTTCCACCTATACATTAAAAAATCCAAACCGAAGTCCCTTACTACCACTAACTGTAGGTTTTTGCAGAATAGCTGTGGAGGTGCATTTCATCACCTGCCATACACTTCCTAATGTGTTCTACTTTTTGTTTTTAATACCATCAGGAGCAGCCAGGCAGCAACAGAGCAAAATGAAACTTCTTCTAAAACAAAGATAATAAAATATGTTCAAGTAGCATTAAAGGATTGTCTGAAGACTGCCGATGTAAGGAAATTCAGGGTTAATGCTGCGTTACTTCATTTTGAAGTCAACCCCATTGCGCCTGTTTATTGCAGGGGTCTTCAAACGGAGCAATCGCACAGCGATGTGTTGGAGGCTGCTGCAGCACCTGGTGGGCTGAGCCCAGCGTGAAACTTTCACATGGCTGAATATAGAATTTCCAAATATTTTTTGGAGGGGAGGGGCACCAGGGAGAGGAAGAGGAGAAGGATGGCCCTGGCCAGCATCGCTGGGTATGGCCATGCCGTGGGGTTCAATGCAGCACGAAAGAGAAAGGCGGATAAAACTCCAGTGCCTGGGACTGTGCCTCATTTTTTAGACACTAAGATTCCTAGCGGTATTATTTTTACCTAGTCCTCGAAATACCCACCGGTAAACCAAAATCCCCCATCCCCTGCAAAGCCAACAGTTTGCTACTTAAATGGGTTT
This sequence comes from Phalacrocorax aristotelis, assembly GCF_949628215.1. Lineage (NCBI taxonomy): Eukaryota > Metazoa > Chordata > Aves > Suliformes > Phalacrocoracidae > Phalacrocorax > Phalacrocorax aristotelis. The sequence continues at coordinate 129,060,964 of NC_134277.1, read as the reverse complement.
AGAGTTAATTTTAATGGAAGTGAAACATAGTCGATGGAGGCAAATTAAAACCATATAATTTTGTAATCTTAGTTTAGCTATAATTGCGGCAATAAAACAGTGGAAAGAATAATTGTGGAACATATGTTTGTGAGTGACATTATCTAGGTGACTTCCCTTTTACGGCAATGCGCTGCTGTCCTATTTGTCTCCCCCTCCCTATGCATTGGAATGACAAACCTGCGAGCCCGGAGTTAATGCTGATTGCGGCAGCTGCTTACACACCGAGTCTCCATGGCAACCGGGGACGTTGCCACGCAACCGTATTCTTTTAGGGACAGGGAAAATGCCCAAAGGCTTACTAAAAATACATGGGGGGGTGGTGGTGGTGGTGTAAATCTTAAATTTTCTTACTACTGTTAATGGGTATGAGGAACCGCGCTACCACTTGAAAGCAGAGGTCGCGCAAATAAAAACCCAGCCCTGACCTTTCAAAAATTGCTTGCCGTTGCTTGAAATCTTGAGCTTTATTGACAAAGATGACTTTTGATCGATTGTAAAATTGGTAGCTAACACGCGGCAGCCCTCGCAGACTGCAAGATGCAGGGCTGGCCCATTGCTATTCCGGAGGGGTTGAAGGTCAGCCGAGAGCCATCAATGCCGTATTGATCAGCAGAGCTGAAAAATGCCCGTGTTTACAGCTCCTCACACCATGGGGCTGTGGCCCCAGGCTCCAGCGGGCTCCGCCGCCTGGACGCATGCCACGGAGCAAGCCATCCTCCCAGCAAAAGTGACATCACTTCACTCAGCTCAGCTGTTTCTGCAGTTTTCTATAAATAGCTAGATAAAAAATTGAAGGCTGCTTTTGGAGAATTTAGCCAGCCAATCTTCTGATCGTCAGCAGACGAGACAGGCTGGGTGGTTTTTTCTTTTTTTTTTTTTTTCACTACTAATATTGTGCTGCAAATTCTTCCCCTTAGTATTTGGAGCTTGACCCTGAATAACCAAAAATTGTGAATGGTATACATGGCTGCATTCAGGATCGTCCTGGGGTGGATATTTAATTAATCATTCTCTACCTGTTAAAATATGATCAGATAGAAGTGAGGGATGGAGGGAGGAGAAAGGGTCGGCGCTGCCATGCGAGACATGCAGGCCTGGCGTTACGTTGATGCGGCATGTTTGCTGAGCTCAGTATCACCCCTACCTGCAGAAACCCCCACGTGCCAAGCTCCCAGGTGCCCCCCTGAATTAAATACATCAGACACTAGAGTCAGAATTGCACCAGCACTCTTGTTGGTTGTAATAGCAGAGACAAAGTATTTGAAGGAAGCAATTAGAAAAGCAAACAAAAGCACTGTTAATAAGCACACTTCCTATTTTTCCTCAGTTCTGATTTTGCCACTCTATTTCTTAATTAACCCTCTAAGATAGCTGATGAAAATAAAACATCATCTGCCTGGTCTGTAAATAACTTCTTGCTCAATAGTATTTGTTTCTGGAAACAGGAGCTTTAAAAAGCTGCAAAACACAAAGTAAAGTGTTGAAACCATCCAGATAAAAATGTGCATTCTGCAAGTTTTATGAAGTTTTGGAGACCATGGCAGCCCTTTTGGGAAAAGGAAAGGAAAATAAACTTATAAATATAAGAAATAACAACCAGTCCAGGTGGAAAAAAAACATGGCGTGTGCAGGCTCCATCCACAGGTAGCCATCATGGCGAGTTCCTGTTGCTTACCGTGCCTTTGCTGCCCTGGGGTTGCATTCCCAGTGGGAAACAAGCAGGTGTCAGGGAAGAGGAGACTCCCACACAGCCCGTGAGCCTCACTCAGCTCTTCAGCGCTCCCCTTCCCAGCAGGAGCCTGTGCTCAGCATCACACAGGATCCAGCTGCGATGGTCCCCATCCTTGTTGACTGGAACAGGGAGCTGAAACTGCTTGGCAACAGAAAAGATGAAAGTACTTGTTTTTCAGAAAAGTTAATGGCTCTAGAAATAGAAACCAGACAGTTCCTTGAACGCAGGGAAGAAGGGATCAGCAGGTTTTCTCTCCTGACTGCAGTACTGATTGCAGTGCAGCGGGTATTGCAAATGATATGGCCTGCGCAGTACTAGGGATTAGAGCAGAGGACTATAATAACTCATGTTGGCCCCAAAATATGCATCTTTCCCCTAGCAATGGAAGTGAGAATGAATTACAAGATGTATGTAAAATTATCGATATATAGGATTTGAAAATACATTTGTTCGCTACTGAAACTGACCGTAAATGATCTTGAAAGTCAAATTCAGAGTCTGGTCTAGGGATGGAGATCAGTGAGGGTTGTATTCTTAAATATCTTTTGGGTATCTGAGTGCACGTAATCCAAAACCAGGCTGCAGCTGTTTATTGAAATATTTCTGCTATTGTTAATATTTAGTCTTTTTGAGTGGTCTGTAGTGGTGCTCTGACTGGGGAGGGGAGAGGATGAAGGAAAATGGCAGAAAAAGATAAATCCAATCTATCTTCTCTGCAGAGTGGGACAAGTGGTATTTGACCCAGGTTGAGTGGAATGTGAAAAAACAGGCTGGAAGAGGGAAAATAAATGAAACTTTATAACCTGCTGAATTACATTCATGGCAGAGAAAACTAGTGGTTGAAAGTTGGAATTTAATTTTGTCCAGAAACTTGTTAAAAAAGTATCCAGCTCCCAGAAGAACTACTGGAGAAGCATTGCCATAACAAAAAACCTGAACAACAACAACAGAGTTAAAATTATTTACTGGAATTTTATTTAAAAAACTGGATTCTGTTTTAAAATAAACTTATTAATTTTTTCAGATAAATGGATGTTGGACCCTTATAACTTGCTGAGTCTTTCAGTAATGTATTTTTTTTCAATAATGTTCACCTTCTTCCGTTGTCACTAAATTCCATAATATATTTTGCACATGGCTGTTTTTCAAATGTGTATCTTCCACTGTGAAATAAAGCACACATAACTGGGATTTTTGGTGCTGAATCAAGTTAGTGGTCTTTTAAACAAATCACCAGTTTGGTAAAGGCAGAATAGAAAGTGCTGAAAATAAATAAGACCTTCCTACATTCCTAAGCCCAGCATCATCTTGTCTTATTAGTGAATACAGCCAGTATGTATTGAATACTGAAAAGCAGGACAACTGTTTTTATTATCTTTGCCTGATCTCCAGCCAAACCCCTCCTGGGGACAGCAGTCTTGAGTCTGCATTCTGTGACCTTTTCAAAATCTCATATCGAAAATATGAGTGGATTAGCCAAATTTGTGAATCACAGGCCTGCTCGCTAAGTCAACAAGAGCTCGCTAGCTGATTTCAGTGGAAGCAGGAGCAAACCTGAAGTCAGATTGTGCTCCAGCAGAACTCCATTTGACTTCAGGTTAGGATGAAACTCACTCCCACCATCTTTATTTTTGTTTTATGTCCTTTTACTGACAGACAGACGAGGATCTTTACTGAATCCTTTCCCAAGAAAGGGAAGGTGAGTCTATCACTTTTATTTCTGAGCACACAAACATCATTTGTGTAGGACTTCCTCTCAGTCTGCTGCAGGAAGGAGGAAAAACTTGCTTATAGTGTGGGTGAACACTGGTTGAGTGTTTGCTGATATGACCAAAACTTGGTATTTATCTAGGGAAGAGAGGGGGAGTGCCCCAGGGAACAATTCCCCAGACTACCTTGAACTCATGCACAAGACCCTTCGAAACCCTGCTGGGCTTTGTGTTTGACCTGTCCCTCCCTGACAGGGCAGGCAAAACAGTAACCCTGTAAAGAAAAGGTCCAAGAAAGTGTGTCCTAAAACACTGTATGACAACATTTGGAAGGACAAGTGGATTCCCTCTGTTGTCTGTAATCTTCTCCTTAACTTTATTCTTTAAGGTATTTATTTATTTTTATTCAGTGTGGTTTTCTCTTGCCACTCCAGTAACTGTACTTTGAGGATTCCTTCAACATTAGTGTCTGGCTGAATAGGAACAAGGTGTGCCTGTGTGTGCACAGACACACACAGGAACATCAGCAAACACAGTGCTTTACAAGGCTGTTTACTAGTGGAACTATAGACAGAGCAGCCACATTGCTATTAAATACCTGTTTAATATCTTACAGCTGAAAACAATAGTCTGTCTAAGGCTCATTTTTTTTTTTAATGAGATGAATCCTGTCATAAAAATTCCTTCTTTATAATTTTGTGTGTTTGTGTCAAAATATCTCAGGGCACAAAGCCCAGCAGAAAGCCAACTTAAAAAAAAAAATCTTTGTAAGCTCGTTCATGACAGTGAACCATTAAATCTCCTGAGTAATGTTGGGAAGAGCTGGATCATGCATAGATTGCTCTTTACCCAGGATGCACCGTTGCCTGTAAGATTCTGAATAAAGAGACACACCTGCTAGCTAGCTGATAACACTCTGGGGTCATTTCATTGAAGAAACTGTCAGCCAGGAGGTATTTAAATAAAGCCACAGATTAATTCATGACCTGCACTACTGAGACTAAAAAAAAGATGTTAAAGCAGAAAGAGAATGCAGATAAATGCACATTCCTTTGTATTGCAACAAAATTTCTCCATGTAAATCAACTGAATGGGAGAGAATGGGGAAAGAATGTGCTTCTACGTACAGTAGCGGGGAAGTGAGATGGTTCAGCTGCACATCTGGCTACCGGCCAAAGCAGTCGTGTGCCATGCTTGTTTGCCTACTAGTGCTGCTTAGATTGGCAAATGCCCATGCAGTTTGAAGAGGGCAGGCGCATGACTGGATGGCTGCCAGTAAGTGTGCGGGACTGATGCCACTGCTGGACGCCATAGCCTGGTAGGAATGAGGAATACAAAGGCATTCAATAATCTGAATGTCCCTTTGCTTCAAGAGAGTGGTGCCAGGCAGCATTTAATGAGAGATTGCTTTGTTACAAAGTCCTCGACATCAAGTGGGCTGGTGAGCTCATTAACCTGACTGCAGCAAATAAAAAAGGCGCACTCAGAAGACTCCCATGATAGCATACTCAATAGTGTAAGAGTCCTTTTGCTTCCTTTATGGTGATCCATTAGCAAGCAGCAGTGTAAACACCATAAAGCAAGCCAGTTTTCTGATTGTTCAACTAAAGTCTGTTTTCCCTTGGGGATTATGCCACCAGTTGATGCAGAGACACCCCCCCGCCCTCGTTATCTATTACATAATGACCTTCTATGCAACGCAGGATTTTCCCATATTCTTAGGAGTGCAACTGCAGCTAAGGAAACTACTGACAATTCACATCGCTGAAAGACGAAAGGCAACGATGTAGGGCACATCAGAAAACAAATAAACCACAAAGTGATGCCAAGGGGAATGGAAGATATGATTATGCTTATGTTTATACAACTTCAGTTAGAACTTATGGAAATGGTACATATCTTTTCTGTGTTGTCTTTGTTCCTGTTTACAGAGGGCTCTGTATCTGTAGGAGAGGCAGCCCACCCTGCTTACCTAACTTCGTTCTCTGCATTTTCCAGGAATGCTGTTTGCCCTCAGGAAAATGCATTATAAAGTAGTACTTCCAGAACAAGTGACTACCGTCTCACCATTTGAAACACAGCCCTTTGCTGATTTACTAATCAAAGGCAAAAGAGGGAAGAAGCAAATCCCCAAGGAATTTCCCCTTTCAAAACAAAGGCAGAAATTCCTTGTTGTAGTTATTCAATTTAATCCACTGGAGCTACACTAGTGAAAATAGTTTTTTTCAACACCTAGAAATGTCAAATCAAAATACCTGTGTTTAATCCCCAGGAACTGCAAAGGACTGTTGCTTTCCCATAAGCACTCAGCAGAACTAGAAAAATGGCTAACTAAGGTCAATGATATTTTGTTTTTTGGCAGGTAGGTGATCAGCACGGATCCAGTGCACAGTTGTAGTAATGATTTTTGGTTACTCAGTTGCTCAGGCAAGGTCATATTACTCATGTATGTATCTGGCACAAAATAAAATTAAAAATCCCATTAGGCACTAATTAATACACTTTTCAGAAGAATTACATACTAGTTACAGAGTTAAAATGTATTCTGTTCTCAGTAATAAGACTGTTTTTAATTCTTTAACAAATTGCAGAATTCTTTAATGATTTTCAAGGTGCTGCCACCAATCAGATCCCATTATAGGATCAATTTAAAGTCCCCAAGCAGTAGTTACAGCGGCACTGTTAGTATGTGAAATTGTGGAAAAAATACCAAAGGAAATAATTAGGCTACCTCTTCCTACTTTTATCTGCTGTATGACAAAATAGTTAGTCTGAATTGTGTTTTGTCTGCAATGCTTAAACAATACCTCACATTTGTAATTAAAAGATGTTTTGGTCTCCGTTTTCATACGTTGGTTCCCATCCTTTCAGTCAGCAAAATGCAGTTTAACTGGTGCAAAAAATCTACAGTGGATTGCTGCGGTAGATCAGGTGCAGCTTCTTCTAACCCCTTCAGAAGTTGTGAAAGGGAAGCGAAGGAAACAATCTTATAGGCTTTTTGGAGATTTTGTGCTCTTAACATTCAGAAATGGATGAAGATGGCGTGCTTGACTGAGCCCAGTGAAGACCACCAAGACGGTCAAAGGGCGCTGTATGAGGAGAGGCTGAGATAACTGGCTTTGTTCAGTCTTAAAATGAAAAGGGATCCTACTGCTGTCTACAGTTGCCTCATCAGAGAGCATAGAGAAGATGTAGCCAGCCACTCTCTTAAGGTGTGCAGTGATAGCACAGGAGGCAGCAGATGCAAGCTGGAACATGGGGCAGTACTGTTAGATATGAGAGTAGTTTTTGCATCTTTTTCACCATGAGGGCAGTTATAAACTTCAGCAGGTTGTCTAGGAATGTGGAATTGCTATCCTTGGAGACATTAAAAACTCAGCTAGAAAAGACCATGAGCAACCCGATCTGATTGTACCTGCTTGAAGCATAGGGTCCAGTTAGGTGTCCTTCAGAGCTCCTTTTCAGCCTAAATTATTTCTTGGTTCTGTGGCTGGTCAGGGACGGGGGAGATTGGTCAGGCACAAACTGAGATCCTGGTGAACGACTGATTGTTTTGCAGGATTGACCAGGAACAAAGAAAGATGGCACCACGGGGTTGGTCTGGTACACAAGTCCATGGAACCACAGCTCTGCAAGGATGCCATGTTTGCAGTATTTAACAGTTCTATCTCTGGCAGCAAGTCCTTCACACTCATGAAAAAAGGTCACTAAATGCAGGCACCAATAGCACCTTGTCACTACAGTACCAAGCATGTGAATTTTTTATTTGAATCATGCAACGGCTGATCCAAAGGCAGTCCTTGAACTGCAAACTCCCGGTGAGAGGACATTGCCTGTGATTTAACCTGACAGTGTGCTAAGATGAAGATCACTAGATCTGCAAGCACTCATAATCAGGCCTTAAGCACAATGCTGGAAAAGAACAAAAGGAGTGGAAATGTAAAAGACTCAGGGCCACCACAGTAACTTTGAACTGAACACACGTAGCACTTTTCCTTTTTAAGCAGCAACTTGTGCTGACATTGAGAACAGTAAGGAAAAGAGTATGATGAAGTTGGACCAACTGCTGACAGACTAGGAGAAGACAACAGGGAAGAAGCCAAGCTATCTCAGGAGCATAGGGTTGCTCTGGGAACTGCTGCGTGGCACCTGACCTATAACAAAGTTTGAAAGCCAGGGGAAGCAAGCAAGAATAAGCTTTAAGAAAATCAAAAGGGAATCATTATATTAAATACTACCAGTGCAACCTTTTGCCCAGGAGTAGAAAACAAACTGAGTAACAGGCATTATCACTTTTGGCAAGCAGGATAAAAGCAGGTATTAAGCACAGCCAGATTAGACCCAAGATTACATATTTTTCTTTCCATTCTCTTGCTGCTGTTACATGAATCTCTCTCCTTCAAGCTTGAACAAGATTATGTTGCAAAGCACCCTATGCAGTTCCTCTGAAAAGTAACATGGATATTTGACTATGCCAAGAAAACGACTGCAGTCATAATAGTAAAAGTCTGATTCACACATGCATTTCAGACAGTCCCGAGAGTGGAGGGGAAAATCCTCATTGCTGCAGTGTATGCTGCTTTTAGCTTCTTTGGCTGACTTTCCTTCTGTCTTCAAGGCACAGTCGATTATTTTGACCTTGCTGAGATAGAAGTGAAGATGACTGCCTGTTTGGTTTAAAGCTGGACAAAACATTTTGAGGGAGGGGAGGAAAGGATAAACAGGAAGGTTCAAGAGTCATTCTAGCAATGCAGGGCTTGCTTCTCAAATATTTGATGGACTAGCACTAGTAAATCAGCAAAGAACTCTTTAACCCTTCTCATAAAACTTTGATTCCTTTTTCTTCGCTTTGTTTGCCTTGCCAGCTAACATGATCACACAGAAAGCAGTTAGAGCATTGTCATCTAGGAGCATCCCACAGCATCACTTGTGCTGGGCCAATGGGTACTGCCTTTTAAGCTTTTCATTCTCCAAAAAATACGTTTAAAGGTTGGTAGAGCTTTATGATGAAATGTTCCTGGGATATCATCTCAACTCACAGTTCTGCTGCTGTCCAAAGAATTGCCAGACTTTGCAAACAGTGTCTACAAAGCAATAAATAATACTCTTCATGAGAAGTGGAACTTTCCTCCATGTAAATTCTGCCGCGATGCCAGGCTGACTGCTGGGCAGGGCAAGTTCATGTGATGTTTTCAGCTATCTTAGATTACTGGACCATATAAAGTCAGCACTGAGCAGTGCAGAGGACCTATCTAAAGCTAGTGGACAAGATTCCTAAAGGGTCAAGGTATAATATCTTCCTGTGCTGCCTAGACATGTAATACGTGTGTCTTCTGCAGCTTCATCCTCAAGACATAAGGCATCCTTGTGAATTCTGTTTGTGTGCTACTTTTGCTCTGGGAACTTAGCAGCACTTGCTGGTTGTTTGGTTATAAAACAATGTAGGAGCAGCAGCACTCCTCCACTCTACAGTGCAGCCTATTTTGAGGTTCCTACTTGTAGCAGCAATACGTGCTGAACGGGGCAAGAAGTTGAGAAAGATCATTCTCTAAGGCAACCTGAGCTCAGACTACTTCAGTGAGCACAGGTAGCCTCTGCCCTTGTTAACAGGGTGGTTTCAGATATAGGTTTCCCAAGTCCAGGAGAGCGCTACTACAAACACAATGTGCATTTTGTATGTGAACAGGCCAATATTATTCTGATAGATATTTCCTCTGGCCCAGATGCACTGAGTCATTGAAAGGACAGAGAGTCAGCCAGCTGTTTCAGAAAAAAATTTATCCTTGCCACCATTCTTTTGGTTTTGTCCTTTTTTCTTTTTTGTTCTTTTTGCAAGTAGAAAAAAGTGACAGCCTTGATTTTCCTAGACTTAAAGTGCTGGAGAAGCTAGTGTGGTAGTTTATCATGTTAAGACAGATCATGATTTTTTAATTCCTCTGGCCCTTTTGACCCTCCTGATGTTTTAGCTGTTTATTCCCTTTTACCCCAAATATACAGACCCACTTCATGCTCCCCAAACTTCCAGACAGAACCTGAAGACCCTTGCACTCCAAATATCAGCAAGCTGTCCCTGTTTAACCATTTGGATTTCCCATGGGTGATATTCTGGAGCCTCCTTCAACACTTTGGGCCAGTGCATATGAATCATGGAGTACACCATGCCTGAAAAGGCTTTTCACAGTTACTCAAGAGCTTCAGTGGCAGGGCTTCTCGAAGTACAATAGATGGGTAGGACAGAGTGAGAGGCAGAATAGTGGCTACAGTAATTCTTTTTTTTTTTTGAGTAGTCAGTGATTTTTTACAATTCTAGGATTATTTAAAAGATCACATGAGCTGAGAAGTTATTTAATATATACATGACCTGTCTTGATAGTTAATTTCCAGACACACATTTCACGAATTTTAACTGAAATTTTTCTTCAGCTTATATAAGTTTGCTTAAGATAATTAAGTTTTGGGTAGTGTAGTACAATATTCTGATAGAAGAGGATTTTTTTTCCCTCTTACATTTTGTACCTAGTAAGGTGAGTATGAGATGTTTTTCTTTTGTACAGGATAAAATTCTTTCTGCAGCAGTGGGTGGTGGAGGACACTGAACACAGATGAACAGCGTTTGCTCAATTCTAAGTAGGCATTATAGGATAGCCTTTTAAAATATAGACCAAATAGGTGATGTTTATCTTTTTCTTTCACTCATATGCTGTATCTTTAAAAAGGGGCAGAGAAGATAGGTCTCATAGTTTCCAATCACAGGAGAAGAATAATTTTGACCTTTCTAATGTCATTTGTGGAAGGAAAATATTAAATCTCCTTGTGACCTATGATACTTTCCTCCCAGGTCTACATGTTAGTTAGGAGTCTTGAAGGTCACTAACTTCTGGCAGCATACAGCACCCAGCATGTGTGAGCGTAACCCCAAAATCTATGTTTTTCTGTCTTCTCTGTCTGTAGAATAGAAAGAAAAGGCAAATCTTCACTGATATGGCCTCAATTCTTTCTGTAGCTTCAACTGGCAAAAAGAAGCAGACCTGTTGTGACTGCAGCCTCTCTCAAATTCTCCAAGGGCAGAGGGGATACTGACTACACTGTCATGAGAAGGTACAGTGGGACACTGGGGCCCAGCTACCTTGGAAAACCAGGGTGGTTTTTCATATCTGAAGAAGCTAACGTTATCCTGTTTGCCTAATACTAGTTTTGGGATTTCTTTTGTGACTGTGTCAAGAATCACAGAACATTCTGCAGTATTGTGAATTTTGTCTGATGGCTTTGATTAATGGCTGGAGATGCTGGTTCATCTTGTGTATTTGCATGTATATCTTGTCTGGAGTTCCTCCATGCCATGAAAACACATTGTTGAGAACTGCTGGAAACACCAGCTTTCATCCTCAGATAAGTTGTTCTTGGCCTATTAGAATTCTTGCCATCTGCAAGGGCAAGACCAGCTGCCAGTATGCTTTTTGAAGTACTAAAACTTCTCCATAGCATTATAAGTCCGTTCAAGAAAGCCTAGAAAGTAACAATATTCAGATAATTGTTTTCCCAAATCTGAAAATAGCGGTCAAAGCAGGCAAAGAAGTAAACTTCTGCCCAGAAAATGTTGTTTGCCCCTTTCTCTCCTCTTCCTTAATGTCCTCAGATGACAGTGAGCCAGGTATTGATAAAATAATCAGGGTCAACATCAATAAAAACAGGGAACTGTATTAAAGAAATAATGTAAAATTCTGGCCCCACATCTGTCTAAATACCAGGGATGAGCTTATTGTGCCCCTCTTCCTAAATCAAGGGTTGTTGTGATAAAGTTAATTTGAATCTGAATTTTGCTTTTTGTCACTTGGACAAACCTGTTGCCTTCAGTGGCATGTTGTTCAAATTGAGAACTGAATGTAGATAGTAAGGTTTGTTCCTCTGCTGTTAATGCAGCAGTCAAGAAAGCATAGGTTTCCCAAAAGCTGGCATGAAATACGTATGAGATAGTATTAAAAATAGACAGAAATGTAGGAGTGGTAACTAGCTATGAAATTAGCAAAAGAAGAAAATAACTGTAAATAAAAATGCACAATGTTATTTTTTTCTGAGCACTCTGATAAACAAAGTGGGGAGATTGAAGAAGCCTCATGTAGCTGTGAGTCAGGAGAAGCAGCTGCGTCCTGCAGCCGGGCTGCAGCCCCCTCTTCCCTTACATCCCACCATGCCGTGCTGTCACCTGTGGCTGCACAAGCACAGCTCCTACTATGGCAAAGTGGGAAAATAGATTTTACTGTCCCCAAACTACTCTGCTCGCCAATTGCCACCCGATTTTGAGGATCCTGGTTGCCTGGGAAACATAACTGGGTGTTGCTGTGGAAACTCGGCTTCACTGACCACCAGGTTTCCCTGCCGCTGGGCGAGGAGATGGGGACTTTCCGCACCCGTCTGTGCTAGCAGGTGACAGGAGATGGCTTTGCGCCACTGGTCATATCAATAAAGTTGCAAAACAATGTTGATATAGTTTTTACTTTCCCTTGTTTTAGCCTCCTCTGCTGTTGACTTTTGGAGGGAAAAAGAATGAGGATAATCCATTTAGGTAATAGATTAGAGGAACGAGTCAGAGTAGGAGGAGGCATTTGTTTATTTATTTGCTTCAGAAAAGTTTCTAATAGTTTTTGTGCACAAATTACTTGGAAAAATGAACTTGAAATCCTCACAAAATGTACAATTCCTTGTTGCATTAATGTAAGATTTCTGAAGTTAATATAGCCATTCTTTTGCTATTAATGATCCTGTGTACTCAGTTGGCTTAAACTGTTCATCTCATAATGAACATATGCTGTCAGTAAAAGCAATAGCTGCTGCGGCATGCGTTAACTCCTTGTTTCCAAGACTCATGCCAAGTAAAAATGGTACTGACCATGTTTAAACCTGGTTCCATATTTTGGGGCAAAAGGGGTTAAGAGATAGCCGAAACAGAATGTTGTAAATTCCTCGATCGCCTCTGCTGGCTTTGGAAAGAGGGAGAATAGTGCAGTGGTTAATTTATCTTTCTCTTTTAAGTAACAAATTGAAAAAATCTTTACAGCTCACATTAACATAAAGGAAATAATAACAATAATACTTTGCACTTACATAGCAGCTTTTATGCCAAGTTTTCAAAGGATTTTTCAAACACTTTATTCTCTGTTGGCAAGGTGGTCACATGGTGGTGTGAGAGCTGAGAAGACATAAGGCAATTTATAGGGTGGTGGGACACTAATGCAGATTTTAGGAGGTGATGAAACCTACTGACAACAGCTCTATGGCTAAATCATGTTTAAGATAAAACAGTCTGTCTAATCTATCACCGCCATGGTTTGCTGCAGTAGAAAGGGATGAAATCTCCTCTGTAGTCCATTGATTCTACTGCAGATGCTACAGGGAAGGAAACCAAGTTTAGTCTGGTTTAGAGATATCTCTTGATCTATTTACTGTAGCAGATGCTGGTGGTGTTTTTTTTTTTTTTGTTCTTCCACAGTACTTAAAAACACATGCATTTTAAAAATCTGTATGAGTTCTGGTATGTGTGCCTATTTTCACTAAAGGCAATAACAGAGTAAAAATGCAGAATAACTTGAATAATTGCCCTGGGTTTTTTTTCATTTTTAGGGTTTCCAAAATATGCTGTGCTTGACCTTACTCAAAGAGGAAAATTTTGGCATGTCAAGGAAAATGTGTCTCTCTCTTTCCCTCCCTTTTTTTTTAAATTGGAAAAAATACTTTTTTTCTCACTGTAATAAGTTATCGCAAATCTGGTATTCAAGTGAGGAAAAGAAAAAAGGGTTGATCTTTGCTACTGGAAGGTGACATATAAGTAGCTCCTGTTTTAAAATGCACCCGTTGCCAGTTTATAAACAGCCAGTGCTCTGGAGGCATCTCCTAAGTGACTTTATGGAGATAGGGAGTACTATGTTATCCGAGGCTCACAGGAAAGCCTGCCTTATCTGTAACTAATATAAATCAGAGAAGCTCTGATGAAATCTATGGAGCTGCATCAATTTACACAGGCTGAAAATCGTGCTCAACTCTTCCCAGACAAACAAAGGCATGCAATTCCCCATTTCCCTCCACAAAGGCAGATGCTCTACCTCCTTACCTGCTCCATTTGCTTTAATGAGGTGTTCACAGCAAAGCGTAAATGGTACCATTTAGATGTCAACATTAAGCATGGCGATGTTTTAAAAGTAGCACTTAAGGAAATTAAATGCGTAATCTGAGCTAATGTGAATGGTGTATGACTGTTGTTAAATAAAGTTAAAATGGACAAAGTAAAATTCTCTCAAGTGCCTCTAACGAAGACGTGTTTCAAGTTGTGTGAGCTATGGCATAATCTTGGTATGCTGGAAATATATCCAGGCAGATTTTTAATAAGAAAACAGATGATTAAGAAGGCTATGCCTGTGCCATGGCATTAGCTGTTACAACATTAGTATTTGATATGCAAAATGCTTAAGGTGTGGAAATAGCCTATGTTACGGAAATGCAACTTTTGGGGAGGGACTGTGGCTGTACTGTGTATGCCAGGAGATAGGGAGCTGCTCTGTTTTGTGTCTGTTTCATTCCCTTGGTCCCCAGACATTACAAATATAAGTAACATAGGCGTGATTTGGTAGATTTACCCCAATGATGTATACGGTGGTGTTGACTGCACTGGAATTATTCTAGATTTACTTCTGCATGAAACCAGAATTGGGACTAGCTAATTTAGCTTAGTGTGCTGATATGAAATACAAAGTGAAAATGTCATCATTTGTATTTCTTCTTGTACTGAAAAACAGCTGGAGGCCTTGTAGAGATGGAAATGTTAGTAGTAACAACATAGCATTGCATAAATATATGTATTATTTTCAATGTACTGTTTTAAAAACTGTTCTTAGGAACCGATAAGGCATACCTCTGGTTACTGGCTAATCATGTTTATAAGGTCCAACTTGTGATTTTTTGTGTGTATGTATATTAACCTAAGGACAAAGTAAGAGCCTTTGCCAGACTCAACAAAGCCCTGTATTCATGGGGAAAGCATTATCACAGAAAAAAAAAAAAGTATCTGATTTAAAATCATTTTCAGACCTTTCTACTACCCTTAGGTTAAAAAAAAAAAAAAGAAAAAGCAATGAATAAATTAGTAGCCACATCTTCGTTCCAACAACCTAATTTCAGTAGTATCGTAATAAAAGGACAAAGGTTATAGATTAAAGTATTGTAATGGTAATGCAAAATCTATATCTGCTCATAGGTATAGGACTGTATTTTTAAAGATATTACTACTTGTAATGATTATAATTTGAGCCTAGTGTCACTAGTAAGAAAACAGTTTTTTCATTCTGATTCAAGAACCAATATTTACAAGTGTGTGTGTATATAAGTATAAATAAACAGTTAACAACTGCACTGAGAATATCTGCGTGGAGTTCTAGGTAGACCTTAGTGCTGTTTGCCTGATGTTCTTATCAAGACACCTGTTACAATGTAATTTTTTTCTCTTTCTTTTAATAGGGGTCAAGTAATAGACTCAGGATGTGGTTAGAATAGGAAAATAAGAACATTATTTTCTCTTTTTCTGCCAATATGTTAAAATGTATAAAATTTATTATTCATAAAATGTCAAAAGTATCCACAATGCTTTGCCTAAAATCATAGAGATTAATGCAGCTCAGACCTACCAAAGCCTGGCTCCAGAATCCTCCATCCTAAATAAACAATCCTGTTATACATGGTGAGAGACCCCAAAGTGGCTTCTACATCAATTAATCTCTCCCATCACAGAGAGCAGCTAGAATAACTTTGTATAACTTGAATATGAGCAGTCTTCCTTATGCCTACTCTCCCTCAAAGACAGAGGCAAAAATGCATGGAGGAGGCTGCCACGAGTACCAGATATAATAAACCTTTGTCTGCAGTTTTTTACGTATGGTTATTTAAAGGGAGATAAATAACAGTGGCTTCCCACAGTATCTTGCATCTCTCACTCCCCCTACCCCATTAAAATTTTTTCACATATGGTTGAGGATCCATGCAAAAATAACTGACATTCCCTCTACCTAATGTGATAGTACATAACATGGAAAAAAATCATTTAAATTCTATAATTTCTTAACAAAATACTTAACAAGCAGTTTGTGGCGCCAAGGCAATGCTGTAGGACTCTCTCTCACCAGAGCAGACCAGCGCTAAATGAATACCTGAAGGACACCAGAGCTTTGTGTTCAGGGGATCTATTCTGTATTGTGCATCAGGTGACAGAACTGGGGGACATGAGAACGTGTTTGGGTGGGAGGACTTTTCTCATCTTCACCTGGGAATGCAAATGCTTGCAATTCTGCCCTATCAGCTGTCAGATATCTTACTGCCAGCTGGAGGACAGTGGAAAGAAGAGCAGCCTTGGGCCTTCCAAGTTGTTTTCATGCATAGGAGTAGAGCCTTGACTCCTGAAGTGCTGTGATCTGTTGTGGTCACTCCTGGTTCTCTGCTCCAAATCTCCTTCACTGAGGTAACGGGTTTGAGAGCAGAGTTAAATAAATCTGTGGTGTTTGGGTACCATTAGCGGCACACAGGCTGCTTCAAAGCCATACATCTGTACTGCCTGTAGAGGCAATTGATCCTTCTGAGTATGCACAGGGCATGGGAGCTGCTGCTGGCAGTGGCTCCCAAAGTAGCTCAGCTTGGGAACGCCTGATCTGGTGCATAGTGGAGGTACACAACATCTGCAGGTCTTTGTCCACCTTTGTTCTTGCACTCTCAAGTCTCCTCTGTGACTAACAGGACTAATCCCTTACTCTGAAGTGCTGCCTTTGCAAAGCAGCTCCTCATTTGTCCTGATTTGTTTGGAGAGGGAAGGTGGTCAGAGCACCTCTGGCTTCCCACTCCTGGAGGCCAAGGTGGAGGGATGGCAGTGAGCAAGGAGCAGGAAGGTGAGAGGGGTTATCTTGGGATTCTTCCTGGCCTCAGGATTTTCTGCCCATGTAGAACTGCCTTGCCAGTGGCAAGAAAGGAGCTCTGACTTAGCGGTTAAAGGTGGAAACCATATATCAGGTTTATACAACCTTTTCCTGGGAAAGAGCTGTTTTGGAGTAAGAGGCTGCTGTAAATGGATGCGTGTCAATGGTGGGGTGTGATGCCCAGATGAGGCACACACTGTGCTGATGTTCAGGCGATGTTCATTTTAGCCTGTGACTTTACTGGCCTCTCGTGAGCCAATCAAGTTACTTTATGAGCCACAGCTCCTCTGCCCTCCTAAATGTACCTTGGGATAAATACATTCTGGAGATCACAGGAAGTCACAAATTTGTGTGGTAGCAGCTGGATCTGTCTTTCTTGTCTTCATGCATTTCATGATTTTTGAAGCTAAGCAGATTTGGGCCTCATTAATGCTTGAATACATAAAATAATGGGTATTGCTCATAGTGCAAGCTGCAGCCAGCTATTTTCTACAATATATCAGTATGTATATCTTTGGAATCTTTTGAGAACCGTGTTATGTATAGTGATATTTAATTTGAAAATATATACAGCTCTTCAGATTTCCTGAGACAGAGGGCATGGTCCTTCAGACAAAATAATTAAAGAGATATTTCCGAAGAGTTAGCATTTCTTCTGGGTTTACACAAGGGAAAGAGAGATGTTTTGGGCTTTATGTTCATAAATGCGGTTCACAGTGCATGAGTTCAAACTCCTTCAGAGCAAGAGGAATGTGTTGTGTTCGTTTACCATTTCTTCCCACAAAGGAACCCCAGGTCGGAGGATTTCTCACGTCACTGCAGAGGACACAAATCTGAGTGTGTACACATGTAGGTGTGCGCACGCACGCATGCATGTGTGCACGTTGTGAAGGAAAGCTGGGTTTTTCCATAGAAACTCCTGTAGTAAACAAGCACTGTGCTCTGTGCCCTGCTTGACCTCATCCTCCGTGAAGTCACAGAATTCAGAAATGGAAAACAACTTGCACATAATTTTTGGTGTGTTTCTCTCCCAGTGTTGTTCTGTTCTTTGCACTGTATTGCTCACGTTTTCCAATTTGTTTTTAAATAGCTCATGGATATGGCTTCTCCTTCTTCCCTTGGGATACTATTCCACAATCTAATGGTTCTCAAAATTAGAATTTTTCCTCCATCCCAGGTGTAAGACTTTGTTTATAAAGCACTGAATTCACACAGTAATGTGCATGGTGCAGATGTTTCACAAGGGACATTTATGTGAAGTGCTTCCATTGAAAAATGGGGATAAAACCAAAAAACCTTATTAAGTAAATTTACAATATATGATGTGTAAACATGCTTTTATTTTGCAATTTGACTACAAAATTAGAGACACATACAACTGTAATACTGTATTGCCGCATAAAAATTAATTACCAAGAATTGTATTTCTCCAAAGCTTAGGATCACAGCAAATTAATTAAAATTCTTCATACAAAAGAAGGAATTTCATAATAAGTTTTTACAAAATATATGTATAGTACATTACAACCTTTTAAAATTTGTGACTGTAACATGGGCTTTTTTTTCTTTTTCTGCATTTTTAGTAAGGCGACAATTGAGATCTATCAAGTCCATAGCATATATCACTGTTTTTATTCAAGAATTCTTGTGAAAATAAAGCACTTCCTTTATTCACAAAAATCATAATTGCAACATACATAAAACCTGTCAAAGCTCCAATTTCCAATATTCTAATGAATATCAAAAGAGTCCAGCATTTCTGACTTTGACAAATTGCAAATGAGGTTTTATTCATTAAGAGGGCTGCTAATGTTTATTTAAATGCAATTTACTGTTGCATTATTGATTAGCTACTGCAAAATTATCTTACAAGGAGCATGTGTAGCAAGAAGATTTCAGGTTGAGAAAGGATTTATCTAGGGAAGGCCTGTAGGCTTGATTTAGGCCCCAGGACATGAGAGTTTTAATTTATCTGGAAAGAAAGGCCTGGTGGAAGGTTTGCTTTGTTTGCATTTAGACAGCAGATGAAAGGGGTTTTGATGTTGAGCTGGGAGAAAATGGCTGCCACTCTTGTTATTCACAGAGAGAATTGAGCAAAAGAAAAAATCTATTATAGGGGGCAAGATAAAAAACTCTTCCCCCCCCAATCATTTTCAGCATCAGGCTATATGTGGCTTGTTATTCTCCGAAGGAGAAATAATAAAGAAAATGTTGCTTGTTATCTAAAATCTCTTTTAAAAAATCCATACTGCATTTATTACTGAGCCCTCACTTCTTCCAGTGCCATAAAACTCAAGCGAGGTTGCTGTGTCTGACCTGAGAGTACAAATGAATTCTGGGCCTATATATTTTAATGAAACTGGAATGTATAATGTTTTCAGTGTTTGCCACCATAAACAGACATGTTCTGGCAATGTCTCATGGAACTAATTGCTAGCAGCTCAAAGTGCCGGAGAGTGATAGAGAGCCTCTTTGGCTTCTACCTTAAGGAGGGAGGCATCTGCAGTACTTACTTGTTTTAGCACTGGTTTTTGTCAACAAGAATCAATTAGTCATGTAAATCACAAGCATGAATCCTATCCTTCCTGAGGAGTACAGCTGCAAGATTAAATAGGACTCATGTAAACACATAGCAGTGATAGAGGTTTAAGAAATTAAGGGTAGTCACCCCATCGATCTAATGAACAGAAGCTTGTGACGTGAACAATGCCACTGGATCAGGTGGAATCCGGTGAGCGGGCAGCTTCTAGTCTTGGAATAAATTATTTTAAATTTCCAATTTGGAGAAAAAATGTTCAACAGAGCAACGTGCTTCTTCAAAAAGCATAGCTCAAGTACGCAGTGTCAGGACCTGAATGTCCTTTTCTGGACTCATTACAACCTGACAGGGCTTTTCATTTCAAATGACAATCAGGAAAACTTTGAAAGCTCTCAGCCAATTGCAAGGAGGAAGAATGATCCTACTGAAATTAAATCTGAAACTCAAATATTACACCAAGACCTTTCAACTTGCTCATTATTCCATTAAACCAACTGTAAAGGCACCATTCTTCATCTGAAATGAGTTTAGAAAAACTTTCATTGTGTGACTTGGTCCACAAATGAGGGTGACAGGAGCAGAATGATATTTTCCTTCGGGGTTTATACCTTTAGTGACTCTGATGATGATGACTAAGTATCAGTTCTGACAAGCTGAAGGTTAATTACTTACTCTGTGTTTCAGGTCTGTCAGGGCGGAATATCAGCATCGATTTATTTACCAAAAGTCAGAAGTATTTGGTATTTACTTTGGGCATAGAGAACAGTTATTCTAAAGACCGGTTGTCTGTCTTCTGCTGGCCTGCAAATGCTTCTTTGCTTCCCATCTTTGCCTCATTTAAATTTCCCTCCTTTCCTCAACTTTCAAGGAGTCTCTTGGTACTTTTCCTCTTTATCTTTGGTTCTTAGCAAGCAGTAAAATACTTCACATCACATCAGTGAAGATCATGAGCAATTAGGAGGTTGAGATAGAAAGTAAAGTAAATAGTGTAATTTTTGGATGGATGAATGCATACATGTGGTCCATTAGAAAATAAAGAAAACCTTAAACCACATTGTTAATGAAAAAGTCTTCTTACAAAATCAGTTAGGTGACAAAAATCTTTCCCCGTGAAAGTGACATATTTGGATTATTAACTTCAAATGGTGAGGAAAACAGATTATGTGGTGCTGCTGTAAAAAAGAAGGTCTGAAGAAGATCTGAAATGCTGCAAGTGAAGCATTGCTTAGTAAACTAGGTCTGGCATTCTTGGGCTTTTCTAATTTCTAATTATTTTGCAGATCACAATTAAAATGGAAACAAAAGTTATGCGAATACTTATATCACATACCTTTACAGACCTCTGGAGCCTTCCTTAACAGCAGTGCTAACACTTTCTTTCTGACCGTCTTTCATGTGGCCCCAGATCCCTCTGACTCCTCTCTTTTGCCAACACTTAGGATCTCTCACTCATTTGTGGTTCTTCTTTCTACTCTTCTCAGAGATCCTCTCCCTCATACCTGTGTTTAGTTTGGCTTTATTTGGGTGCAGTCAATTAAGCCTGGATTTCATCTGGGTCCCACTGCAGACAGACATCAGAATTTCACTATCATCATGTGACTAGAGCCACTTAAATATGGATGCAGTGTCCCATTTCCTTCTTGTAGTCTCTAGTATCCTGTTCTTGTTTGCTTACTCTGACTATATATTGAGCTGATCTTTTGGTTCCAGAAAAAAAATTCCTTTGCATTTGTTATGTATCCATAAATCCTCTTTGCTGTGTAAAGCCTACGTCTACACTTGGAGTCAAGTTACGCTGAGATCCCTGATCAAAACATGCATACTTCAATAGAAACATCACTTATCGGGAATTTGCTGTGATGTTGTCGTGACAAACATTTAGGGATTTTTTTTTTTCTGTATGTCTGCCTTTATTTTAGAATCCAAATTTCCAGCTAATTACCTGTACTTTTAATCCATTAATAATAATACTGAAACATGCCTTCTATCCAACTACCAAGTCATAAAATTTTTATCCTTTTCTTTGACGTCCTCAGTACCGCCAACCTTTAACAGGAACGTTCTTCTATTTCTTTAAAAAGTTGATGATTATCCCAGTATCTACTCAAGTCCAGGGCTTGAAAACAAATCTCGTTTCTTAATTTTTTTCCCCAGCATCTTTGTTCCAAAGACAAAGGAGAACTTCTCTAATGTCATCTTCTGAGCCAAAAGGAATGTCAAACAGAACAACATTCTGTATAAAATCAAGAAGAAGCTTGACATCTATATAAGACCTTGGGGAAAAATGCTGCTTGTATATGTTAGGTCTTAGTGCTTTGTTCTACTTTGAGTAATTTACCTTGAGGATTTGACATAATAGGCACATAAAAAACTTGGTAGAAGTAATATAAAAAAAAGGATTCTACAATACAAGGGTACAGAAATATAGGAAAAACAATTGTATTGGTAGAGCATTGGTCTTGTTCATAAAGGACAACTTAGAGTCAGATCGGACAGAGAAGCCAACTACTATCACCATCTAATGCAGGATACTTATGCTAGGCCTACAGAAGAAAAGTATATCATTAAGACTATACTATCAAGTGCCTGTTCTGGATTTATTCTTACGTGTGAAAGGGACCAAAGAAGCTCTGAGGGTAGAGACATGAACTTTGGTACTGTTTATTTTCAAAAGAGGGATAATGTAGAAATGATGACATTTATTAAAAAGAAATTTTAAAGAATCATAGAATCATAAAATCATTAAGGTTGAAAAAAACCTCTAAGATCATAAGTCCAACTGCCAACCATCACCACCATGCCTCCTAAACCATGCCGTGAAGTACCATGTCTACACATTTTTTGAACACCTCCAGGGGTGGTGACTCCACCACCTCGCCGGGCAGCCTTTTCCTACATCTGACCACTCTTTCAGTAAAGAAATTTTTCCTAATATCCAATCTAAACCTCCCCTGACACAACTTGAAGCTATTTTCTCTCATCCTATTGCTTGTTACTAGGGAGAAGAGACCAACACCCACCTCGCTACAACCTCCTTTCAGGTAGTTGTAGACAGCAATAAGGTCTCCCCTCAGCCTCCTCTTCTCCAGACTAAAGAACCCCAGTTCCCTCAGCGGCTCCTCATCAGACTTGTTCTCTAGACCCTTCATCAGTTTCGTTGCCCTTCTCTGGACACGCTCCAGCAACTCAATGTCCTTGTACTGAGGGGCCAAAAACTGAACATGGTATTTGAAGTGTGGCCTCACCAGTGCTGAGTACAGGGGCACGATCGCTTCCCTACTCCTGCTGGCCACACTATTCCTGATACAAAGAGGGAGTCAAATGGTAAAACACTGCTAAAATGCTTGTGAAGAGCACAGAGAGTAAAGATACTGTCATGGATTCAGCAAATATATGCTAACTATCACAGCAGACTCTGGAAAGACAAGCTCCTTTCCCCTACAGACTGGCATGTTTTAAGCAGTAGGAAATTAACAATGAGATGAAGGACATCATTACTAAATGTAAGAATTTTGATTTCAAATTGAAGTTCTCTTCAAGTGAGGAAAATAAGAAAAAAAAAAAGAGAAAAGCTTTGGCAAGTAGGTGTTAAACACAATAAGGCAAGCCAAAAAGGGTTCTGAAGAGCAGGTTGTTAAAGGCGTAAGAACTAAAAATGAATTCTCTTCAAACACATCAGAGGCAGGACTTGTGAGATAGTCTGTGGGGCCAATAGATGATGGATATAGCAAAGGAAAGTACAAAGGAAATAAAGCCATGTAGAGAAGCAAAATGAATTCTGTGCTGCTTTGTTCACTGGGAAGGGTGGAGGGAGGAAAGGTATGTGAAAAACTTTGTTTACAGGAGAAATACTGTGGAAGAGGCAACATGACTTTTAAAGAGCAGAGGTATCTCTCTCAAATCTGTTCCAGTTTCTCAAAGGAGTCACTGGATTTGCAGGCAAAGCTGATCTGACGGAAACAGTCTGCATAGAAATCTCCAAGTGCTTCATCAAAGGCTCCTAGAAACCCCAGCCTATCATGCACTAATGGCCAGATAATCGTACATGAAAGTCCAAAGGTAGGCAGCTACCTCTGTAGTGAGGCACCTGAATAAAAGTTTTGCTTTTTTAAAATTTTTTTTATTTATTGCTGCATCTCTTGCTGCTCATTTCATTGGGAGGAGAATGTGGTTTGGCTTTGTAGAAAGTATGGCTGGATTTATTTAGGAGTCCAACATTAGGCATACAAGCCCAGCATGTTTGCCACGTCACGTCCTCACAGGGACACACTTTGGCACATTTGACTATAGCCAGCTCCACTAATTGCACAAGATAAAATATCCCTTTTGCCATATATGTATGGAGGTGGGGAATAAAACAGTACTATCTTTATGCTTCACCTGATTTGATGAGAAGAAGTGTAGATTACCACTGAATTTAAATTTCTTTTGTCAGCATTCACTTGTTCATTGTAGTGGAGCTATAGGCAAGAAATTTCAACTTCTATCAAACCTCATAGCAAAGACATAAACACTGCAGATGTTGGAAAAGGGACAGAGAAATTAACAATATACAGATACAAAGACTGGATTAAATAATCATGAGAACTAAGAAAAGAATAGTTTTTCCTGCTATTATCAATAACAATACTGTTACACTAGGAACAACGACTACATCAACAAATCCTGGCTGGCCTGGCAAAATCCAGTGTGCCAGACTCCCCCATGAACCACAGCTCACATATTCTTCCATAACAGGGCGCTTATTGAGAAGGTTTTACTATTCTGAGTCAAGAGAAAGCAAATTTCATTTTACAATCTGATTTCTCAGTTCCATTTTCCACTTTTTGCCTGAAAAATGCAAGTCTTTATCACAATAAGAAATTAGCCCCTGAAGATGCTAGGTCAGCCTGAAAGCTTTCTCATTTGATACTGCTGCTATCATTTTGGAAATAGTCTTAAAAGAAAATAACATTTGAAGATATGCCTGTTTATTAATAGAATCCAGGGACTGCAGAGCCTGTATATTTTCAAGTTTTATAAAAAGCCTTTCCATAAAGCCAATCACACAACCAGTTATTTGGGCTGAAAACACTCTACATGCAAACACTGGCTTTAATGTCAAGGCCAGGAATAGCAAAGCTTTGCTAGGTTCTCTGTTTCAAATTCTGGTGTAAATTTGGTGACTTCATTGACATTATATTGGGAATCATTCCAGGCCCTCGTAGGCAGCAGGTACTCTATAAATTTGATGTTACAGCAAACCAAATTCTATATCAGAGACAGCATCCCAGCAAGCACATCTCTCTTTTTTATGGAGTCTATTTTTTTGCATGTGTGTAGCTCCTGTAAGATTTGTCTGAGCCTGCCAATAAAAATAGTGGGGTTTTTTGTTTGCTTTTTTTAAAAAAAAAATTTATGTAGAAATTAAAGAACAAACACAATCCCAATAACTTGTTGCAAG
This sequence comes from Phalacrocorax aristotelis, assembly GCF_949628215.1. Lineage (NCBI taxonomy): Eukaryota > Metazoa > Chordata > Aves > Suliformes > Phalacrocoracidae > Phalacrocorax > Phalacrocorax aristotelis. The sequence continues at coordinate 129,036,552 of NC_134277.1, read as the reverse complement.
AGGGGCTGGGAAGTGAGAGGTGTGCTTTGGTGTGCTGCCAAATAGGCAGGAACAGCCATGTGCATGTTATCAAATGCAGTGAAGCTCACTGGATCTTCAGGAGTCTCTAAATACCTGTCTGAAAGATGCTGAGGGCGAAATAAAGGAACTGTAAATTGTAGTTGTAAAACTATTTCATTAGCGATGGTTTTGTATTTTTCCATATTTTCTTTTTGATTTCAAGGTGCTAATTTTACATGTCCTGGGTATCTTTTAAAGAAACACGGGGATTCCTGCCAAGGAGCTGAATGGCTGGTACTTTGCCAGAAAGACCTCTGCCTGCCCCCAGGATTGACACTCCGTCCCTCCTGTCTTTGCAGAACTAATTACTTGGAGGAATTAAATTACAGTAACAAATCAGCACCTCATCGTGATTGGAATCTGTTTGAAGTAGGCCTTTTTGTGACTCATTGTATTTTATAATTCCTTTTAAAATGGCCTATTGAGGAGATCTCAGTAAGATTCATGCTGGTGGGACAAAGTCTGTGGCACACTGCCATTTTATTTTAAATTGCTCTGAGGAATGGTTGCTCTACTTTGAAAACAGACTCTAAAAACAGCCCAGAAGGGGGATGATGGCTCAGTTTTTATTGATTCAGTCTTGTCATCATGCTCAAGTATAAAGATGACTTTTCTACTTGCAAGCCTTGCAGACCCCCCCAAGCATCTGAAAGTCAATCTGGCTTCTCTCTTTTGCAGAGACTGTTTAAAAAGCCTGGCCTAAATTTGCCTCTGCAGCTCCATTGACTGAATGCATCTCTGATAGAAGGGTAGGATTGCATGCTAACTGCTCCCGTGACCCTGCCTTTTTGTCTATCTCTTTGCCTCTAGGAGATTCAAAGACGTTTTTTCATAGATGGGACAAAGTTCTCAGGTATTATTAAAAAAGACACAAACAGTGATTACACTGGAAAATGCCTATTGATCGAACCCAAAACTTCTCACAGCAGTATGACAGTTTTGATTCTGCTTTCCATCACAGAAAGTTTCCCAGGTTCAAGATAAAACCTGGTCAGAACAAGGGAAAGAATCTGACTCTACAATTCACTGTTAATAGCATTTGTGTTAGATAAGCAAAGGGAATTGAATGTTGTCTCAGAACACTGCACTGCCTACAGCTCTATATGAAAAAGGAGGAATTACAGAGCTAAACCCCCCACTTTTTAGCCTAACACAGTGTTAGCATCTCCAGCGTTAAATGATTCTATCTGCATCACAGAGCTGTTATTTTGGTAGTGATTCATCTATGATCAAAAAAGATAGGTATCAAATCACGGGCTATCTCATTGTTGGCAAAATAAATGTTTCACCTTCCACATGTAAGGATGAAAAAAAGAAAATACAAAGCTTTATTGCATGTGGTAATCCAAAGCTCATTTACCTCTGAGAAATTGGTCTTACAGCTTGCTATACAGCTATGTGTTTTTACAAAAGTCTAGACTAAATTTGTTCACTTTACCCACTTCAACAAGCACCTGTCAGCAAGGGTCCATTAATAAAAGGACTGTATTCTCCTATTCTGACTCCCCACATATTGTCATTTGCTCCCTATATCATTCCACTGGAAACACTACTCCTGGAGAGATAATTCCAGGTTAACAAATGTAGCCCAGACAAAGACATAAAAGACACAATGAGAGTGCAGAAATACAGTTCCTCAAAAATCTTACTCTGGATTTATGGTTTACCAGGTTAAGGGATTGTGATAGATATGGTGCAGTCTTGCTTTAGCAGTCGACAGAGAAATTTCCCAGGAAAACTGAAGGAGCTCCAATTCTGAGGACAATGTTTGGAAACCAGGCAATTAGAATGATTGGTCAGAGCCTTGCACTGTGGTCAGATTCCTGGTTGAAATCTTCTTCTTAATATTAACACGTCATGTCCTTTCATAAATTGTTTACCTTCCTTGTGACTTAGTTCAGGGTCCTTCAAAAGCCATGGCAGCCAGGTGGTCTGGGTTCCTCCTTAATCTTTCATCGGATGCTATAGCCTTAATGTATATAACTTTTCAGAAGTGAGACAAGTCTGAATTGTCTCTCTCTGGTGGTGGGTTCTAGAGGTGTTAATGCAAAAGATAATAATGGTTTCTAATCATGGGTTGATATTAATGTTTATTTTCAGTTCATTTTAATACCTTTGTGTGACGAAAGATTGGGAAACAGCACATAAACACTCTTTGTTAGCAGGACCTAAGTCTGGAATTGTGAAGAGAGGGAAATAACAAAGCAAAATATGTGGCTGAAGTTGGGAAGACAAGCGGGAAATAACACATTGACATAAAATTAGGAAGTCTATGAGCTCAACAGCTGAAGAAAAGAGCCCACTAAATAAGAAGAGAGGATCTGGAAAGCTAGAAAGAGGCTGGAAGATAAGAGTAGGTAGGACATTTGGCATAAAAGAACAACGAAAGCAATTATTTTCCAGGGAATTAAAATACAAAAATGTAGATTTGCTATGTGTTAACAGCATTCCAGTCCAGGAAAACTAAAGAAAGAAGCCTATTGCCATGGTTCCACATTGCATGGGAGGTGAAGGGTGGGGGAAATGCGTCAGTATTGTTTGAGGTGGCATCTGGTGGAGCAGGAGCTGCCACGCTGTGTGGGATGCATGTTATCTGCAGTCTAGATGGCCTGGCAGGGAGCTGCAGTGGCCAAGGCAGTGGCACCACTACAAAAAATCTTGCAAGCACTGCCCAAAGAATTGCGACTTCTGCTCCCGTGGAGCTCAGGTCTCTCAGCTCCCAGTCTGCCTCCCTCATATTGAAGTCCAAGCACCTCAGGTGAGAGGCCTCCCCCCAAAGTATAAATGTATCTTGTCCTGAAATTCATGAGTAGGCATAAATATATGTGCATTGTCTTACCCAAAGCTAAACTGTGACTGACTTATACCGAACATGATAAAAACTACTTTTGGGAATAAATTGAAATAGATTGAGTAAAGCAAGAGGCAGCTTTTTCAGAACAGGTCTCAGTGACCCTTTTGTGTCTTTTTCCATCTGCCATTAGTAATAAAAAGCAGAGGTATAATGAACATTGCTTTCTGCAACAAAAGTGTTAATTACTCCTCTCCCAGAGAGTTAGCAAAATGTCATTGATGACTGGTTTGTAAATTCTATAAAACACGCTCTCATCCAATTTTACGATCAAAAAGAATCAAATCGTTATATGATCTAAGTAATATATGTCTTTCAGATCACTCTGATTTTTCCTCCTAGGTTCAGATGGATTGTTCTTACCTTAGCATGGCTGAAAACAACACTAAGAAAGTTTTATCATGCTATTTAGTATGGACATAAGAGAAATTGGTTTCTTGCTAACAAATATTTTTTTAGTTAGGTACAAAAAATTGTCATCTAGAGTGCCTGATGACAAACTGGAAACTTCAATCTACAAAAAAATTTTTAAATTATAATTGATACATAACTAGGAGATATATTTTGGAATTGTAATTAGGCAGTTATAAAGGAGACATTGCTTTTTAATTATTAGTTTCATTGAACTATATGTATTAAGAGCATTGCATTAAATAAAAATGTATTAAGGGATCCTTAGCAGGAAGAAAAAACCCAAACATAAATTTTGTAACTCTTTGCTTTTCCACTTGGAAGAGAAGACCAGCAAAAAGAATGAATGGAATGATATATATTATACTGCAAAATAACATTCATTCCTACATCAAGCCTTTCAGATTTTCTTGTTCTGTAAAACCCAACTGACTAAATATAACTGCAATGTAAGAGATCTGTAGAAAAGCTTAAGGAAGATTTTGAAGTGGTTGCAAAGCAAAAAGAACTGATAATGCTTTCATACTAGATTAACAAATCTATTGTTTATTACCTCAATGATATGGCATGCTGTGAGGTGCCTATGCTCATGCAGTAATGATTAGCTAGTTGGCTAACTTCCAGCCAGTAGGGTTATTAACACTATATTGTGAAGCCTCAATGTAAGGTTGATTTTCTTGTATGTAATATTGCATGCAGAAAACTTGTATTAATCAATATAAATTATTCCCCAAACAATAAGACTCAGCGGGGGTGAGCAGGAAAGGCTGGAAATAAGGTGTTAGTCCAAAAAAAGGAAAAGAATAAAGAAGGTCACATGTTCTGTCTCTAGTTAATGTTGAAGGAAAGTCTTTGAAAGGCAGAAGTTTAGTGGCTAAAACGGAAGATTGACAAACCAATGGCTTGAGCTTTGTTAAGAAGCAGGATTGGGATGTAACCTGAGGCATATCAAGTTTTTCTCCTTGTGCTTCAAGTTTTATCTGTAAAATAAGGATAACAACTCCCTTCTATTAAAGAATCATTAATATATTGGGTGGTTGACTGAGAAAGCTTTATATTGGACAATAGGCAAACTGCAGAATTTAAGATATGATATTGAAATAATATGCACAAGTATAGGTGAAGCCCAGAGTACAGACATCTTACTGATATCGTGGTTAACTTAGTTGGTTTTTATTTCCCTTATTTTTAAAGTAATAGCCTCAGGCATGTCCTTCCTGAACTGCTCACTGTGCCATAAATCTCAGTACTAAGTAGTGTCAATGCAGTATCTAACACTATTAACTAGGTTAGGAATTGAATGAGAGAATGTAGAGTTCAAATGGACTATTAGTGTTTATAGTCCACCAACCTTTGGACCAACAAAAAATTGTTCTGCTTATTTGAACCCATGCTGCTGCTTCTGCTATGGTTGCATATTGGAAATCAGAAAGAAGACTAGTCAGCTTGATGGGTCAAGTCAGAAGAGCTGTGCATAGCTTCTGACTTCACGTTCACCTTTATGGACTATCAGGTATCCAATTCTGGCCTTATCCAGCCTGTCTGTAAGCTGGATGTGATATATACCTCACAGGTGTGTTGTGGGTCGGATGTCTTTAAAGTGTTGGGTTAATGAAAAGTGCTATGCAAAACATTACCTTGAACAGACACAGAACAACTCATCAAAGAGGTCCTGGCATCAGCCAGATTTCCGTGTGGTTGGAAGACTCCTCACTATATTTTGCTTTTTGTTTGTTTCTGTTTATATACAGACATGAACTCTGAACTACTTCTACAAGTTCTTAGCACTGAGCAGGTAAATTGAGACTACAGTGCTTACTGGTGATGCCACTTGGGTTGGATTATGTGCTAGGACCAGTTGAGGAAACCATTTCCACACATGCTTAGTGCTAAGCATATGAATGGAATGACTGACATCAATGTGACCACATAAATATTTTTAAATACTTAAGTAAAGCATGTGCTAACCCACAGGCTTAAGCTTTGGTATCACTAAGCAGTTTGCACACTCTGCAGCCTTAAACAGAACAATAATTCTACCCTTGTTGGACAAAATATTTCAGTACATGCTTAATTTTAAGCTGGACGCATAGAACCACTGCGATCCGTGGGACCACTCGTGCGCTTGCGCCTGAAGCTAAGCATATACTTAATGAACTGCTAAAGTTGGGCCTGACAATAAACAAGGCTGCTGGTACCCTCAAGGTCCATCTGCTTCCCTGGTATCTAAACCTTGATGGAAGTGGTTTAAACTGACATGTTTTACTTCTCAGTTGGAGTGGACTGAGGGCATACAACATGGCCAGTTATAGCCAGTGTTACCATCTGTCTGGGTTTTCCTAGATGTACTCTTTTTATCTATCTACCATTTTGGTCTGGATAGAAGATATTTAATTTTTGTAATTTTTTTCCTAGTCAGAAATATGGCAGCCCTAGGGACAGCAGCTCAGTTAAGAAGCCATGACTTGCTGTCAACAAGTCGTAAGTTTGTATCTACAGTTACTCTTAAAAAAACTATTGAAAAATAGTTTAAACTATATAAGTGACACATGAAGGTGTCTTTTCGGAAATGCAACCTCTTTCACTTTGCATAGCCTTAACTGAATCAAAGTAAACTTCTAGACCATATTGTTTACAAGGTATTGCAATACTTGTGTTTTGCTTCCAGTTTCTAGTATTAAGGATATGGATGCTATGAAATACTTATATTTAAGCAAAAAAACCCTTTGAGAGATACTTTTTTCTGAAAATATGGAGAAACACCAGCAGTCAGAAAGCAGTCCTTAAAAATATTATTAGCTTTGTTGAGCAAATAACAAAAGCTTTGTTACTCTGCCACACAGTACATCTAGAAAGTGTTTACACATCCCTCAAGCTGAATTACTAGTGAAGTGAATATCTTTGAAAATACAAAGATTATTATAGTTTGCTTCCTTACGCTTTTCACATCATGTAGATAACATTAGGCTGGTGTATGGGTATAAGTGAAATTGTTTCCATGAATATACATTTACTTTGTCACATACATGTAATATATGGAATGAAATATCAGATACAAAATAAAAAAAATTGAGAGGAAAATAATAAAAAGAAATATGATTGAGGCAATGAACAGAGGAGAAAAGTGGATTTACAACTAGAAAAATGTAGAGAACAGAGATTTGAGAAAAGAAAATGGGATGATTAAAAACTAGCCATAAAATAGTTATTAGAAATACATAAGATGAAGTCAAAGCTTAGCATAAGGAATAAGTAGACACAATTTCTAAAATGTGACAGATAATAAGAGAAAAAAATTAAGAGAAAGCCCAAAGGAAATTAAAAATAGAGATATGGTAAGAATCTAAATGAAAAGTTAAATTTGTACATGAGCAAATACTTAGCTATCACCAATTATTTAAAATTTTTATCAATTTAAAGGATTATCAACAGAAGTAGTAAATTCTGAGGGAATATTCTGCCTTGTTTGATACTATAATAATGAAGGGCATATACTTAAGGTGATAATGTCTCTAATTAAATGGGATTATTCCTGAGTTAAACTTCAGTTCCTGTTGGTTAGCCCTGTGATACCCTACTTGCTTAATTCTACTCATGATAAAAAAGGAAAGCCCAATAAAAATAAAATGGAAACACGTGGAACTCTGAAGACTGCAAAAAAGTGTCAATACCTCCATATTGAAAACAACCAGCTAATGGAAGAATTTACCATGGGAGCTAGCAGATTCTCCATCACTTGAAATGTTGCAATTGAATGGATGCTTTTCTGAAATGCATCATTTGTTCACAAATTATGTGTCTGATGAAGAAATTGTTAAGACTTTTTTCTCTGTGGGAAGATTGGCAACCACAAGTATTGTGAAGTGAAATATTCTGTTGCTGCTCTTTCAGAATAGCTCCTTGCATTGACATGCTGTTGCAGTGATATCGTTTGTGTGTCAGGATAGAGTTACTATGCAGGTGAGAGCTCCTGTAAAATAGCTAAAACTCCAATGGCTATGCCTGTCTGTTTCTATGGCTAGGCAAAGCCTAGCTAGGACGTCCCATATTTCATGTGGTAGTGAATGGCATCAGTGGTGCCTGTCTCCAGTAGCGTGAGGAGAAACACCTCAATTATCTCCAACTGTATTTTTTTAACCATTTTTATCTACTTGGAAATTGTTCAGATACCAAGAGAAGAACATAAAATTTTTCTTGCCTCTGAAATGCCTAATTTGCAGATTGCTGGAGGTGGGAGTGGAAACATATTACTACATGTTCTGTTCCTTATTCCTTTCCCACATGTTTGCTACGGGACACCAGTGAACCTTTTATCTGGACCAGCACAGTAACTCTTACATCCTTTTGTTCTTATTGACCATGGTTTAGCTACCCTCAGTGCAGGTAGTGTTACTGTTTCTTACTTCCTGCCTGGTAGCCTGTAGATCAATTTTGTTTCAGACACATTTTACTTCTAACATCCAACTCCTTCATGCTTCAGATACCCTGAATAACACCTGGACATTCATTGCCTCCTTGCAAATCTTGCTAAAAATTAATTTTAAATGGCAATGAGATCCAGTTATCCTTGTACGTCTGTACTCCTCTCTCAAGGGCTTCTGGACATGACAACTATAGGCCTACTCTGTGTATTAAAATCTCTCCACATATCAAAATCTTTTCATTTATACAGGTGGTTTTACTAATGACCTAATTATAGTTTATTTTCACCTTCTGGTATATCAGCTTATTTGATTTTCCTGCCATTTTAGGAAGACTGCCCCACCTAAAATATTAGGTATTCTTGACCTTAGTTATAGACGTAAAATTAAACAGATAAACCAAAGCTTTATTCCACCCTTCTTCCCTAAATATTGCAGCAAAATTGAATCCTGTATGAAACAGAAACCATAAAACTGTCTTCTGCCATGTTTCTTCTCTTGGAGATGGACAGGCTCTAATCTCTACAGCAGGACAGTTTCTCCACTTGCTTTTCTAGATAAAGAACGACACGGACCCTTCTACCCATGTTTGTGATGGAACATAAGATAATACCTTAAATAACTACATTTTACACCATTTGATCCTTCATAGAACAAGTACATCAAAATCAACGACAGAGAGGAAAAAATATATCCATATTGTATCTCCTGAAATATGACTGATTCAATCACAGCTCAGAAGAGTTCCTTCAGTTATAATTTGTTGAATATTTTATTTATAAAGTAGGTCTTTTGACCTTAGTTTATGCTAGAGAGAATGCCTGCCAAAGAGGTGTCTATGAGCTAGCAGCCCCTTTGCAGTAGTGAGGCCAGGACTTAGGGATGTCTTGTTCCCTTGCTCTCTTCCTGCTCTCCCGCTCCCTGTTCGTTTGTTTGTTTTTAATAGAAATATTTATGTTCCTTCATCACCAAGTACTACTATGAGATCTCTGCTTTCTCTTGTGAGGCTTTTAGGTGAGTCCCAAAGTTTGTTTTTATTTTGGTTGAAAACTTGGCTCAAGGTCTTTAGTGGATCCCAAGCCTTGCCCCTTTTTGTGATGGCAGGCTCTCTGTTGGCACCAGAGACAGAACACTTCTCCTTGATCTGAAAACATTTGGAATCAGGTCAGAGGTGACAGAACACAGAGCAAAAAAGAAAAAAAATTCCAAGAAAAGAGCCCTGAGGTCCATGGGATCATCCAAAGGGAATGCAGGAAGAAGTAGAGAAAAAAAAATCAGCTGATACCATGATTAAGTGACAAGAAGTCTGATGCAAATTCCTGAATAATAGTTTGGAAATCAGTGTTTACGAGAAAAGTTTATGGAATTGCAAGGCAAAACATTGAGCAGATGCATATTTTTATCTAATCTTTTTCTGTACTAAATTGTTGGTGCTATTTATAGCTCATAATAATCAATGTACTCTTGGTAGAAGAGAATCAGGTCAGGGAATACTTAAGCAAACGGAACATACATGAGTCTATTGGCCCTGGTGGGAGGTAGCCACAAATACTGAGGGAGCTGTCTGATGCTATTGCAAGGTCACTCTTGATTATCTTTCAAAGATCATGGTAACTGGGAGAAGGGCCTGAGGACTGGAGGAAAGCAAATGTCACTCCTGTCTTCAAGAAGGGCGAGATGGAGGACCCAAGGAACTACAGGCTCATCAGCCTCACCTCAGTCCCTGGGGAAGTGACAGAAAAAGTCCTAGAAACCATCTCCAGGCAGATGAAGCACAAGGAAAACATAAAGAGTCGTCAGCATTGATTCACCAAGAGGAAGTCATGCTTGACCAACCTGACAGCCTTCTACACTAAAATGACTGGATTGGTAGATGAGGGGAGAAGAGTGGATATTGTCCACGTGGACTTCAGTAAGGCCCTTGACAGTGTCTTCCATAAGATCCTCATAGAAAGCTGTTGATGTATCGGCTGATCTATTTGAAGATGTCCTTGTTCACTGCTGGGGGGTTGGACTAGATGACGTCTGAAGGTCCCCTCCAACCTAAACCATTCTATGATTCTATTCTGTGATTCTGTGGATGAGAAGACAGTGAGGCGGATTGAAAACTGTCTGAATGACTGGGCCCAGAGGGTGGTGGTGAGGGATGCAAAGTCTACTTGGGTGCTAGTGACTAGTGGTGTACCTCAGGGATCTGTACTGGCTACAGTCCTGTTTAACATCTTCATTAGTAGTCTAGATGATGAGGCAGAGTGCACCCTCAGCAAGTTTGCTGATGACACAAAACTGGCTGATATGTCAGAGGGTCATGTTGCCATCCAGAGGGACCTCAACAGGCTAGAAAAATGGGCCAACAGAAACCTCATGCAGTTCAACAAGAAGTGCAAAGTCCTGCAGCTGGGGAGGAACTACCCCAAGCACCAGTACGTGCTGGGGATCACCCAGCTGGAAAGCAGACTGGCAGAAAAGGCCCTGGGGGTCCTGGTAGACACCAAGTTGAATGTGAATCATCAATGTGCCCTTGTGGCAAAGACAGCTATGGTATCCTGGGCTGCATTAGGAGAAGTGTTGACAGCATGTCAAAGAAGGTGATTCTTATGTCAAGTAATCTTCCTGTGAGCTAGTATTAAAACAGCAATAAGAACAGAGAGGCATTTTGTTGCTGACTCAGTTTTGAGGAATCTGTTTTGGTTTTGCCTGTGACACCACTGAAGGTTTTTCAGTAAACTGGAGGAGGCAAGGGGAAAACAAGAGTAGTTAAATGTGGCAGCAATACACAAAAGCTTTATTATGCGCCCCACATATCAGCGGTTTCTCTCAATTTTAGAGTTTTTTTTTGTGTTGGATTCCAGCTCTGTGTAACTCATGTTCTGGGTTGCCCAGTTAACAGGTCTGGATCCTTTTCAGACTACTCCCCCACTCCTCACACACCACAGTTGAACATCTTTGTCCTGCAGAAGCAACCTGCCCTTAGAGGTGGGTGGTGAGACCTGCAGGCCTCCCCAGGTAAGGGAGATCTATCGCTCCTACGCTAGACGCTAACTTCCTCACCATGCCTCATGAGCAGCTGCCCTACTGCTATAACCTATCTCACCTGATAACACTGGATTATCACCCTGTAATTCCTCCCGCTTTGCTGTTTACTCACTCCAAACATTACACTCGCAGATGGTGAGCATCTCCCCTTCCCTGTTCCAATCATCATTTGGCCATGCCACAGCACACAGTTAGTTCTTTTTAATCTTTCCCTATAATTAAATGAAAAGCCAATTTAAAAGGCGCTGTAATAAAGTCTCTTCTCCCAAAATGAAATATAAAAATAGTTGCTTCTTTTTATGTATTGTAAGCGATTAATAGAGAACGGGGCCATTTCAGTAAGGACTTCAAACAAACATGCCTTCGTGCAGTGGTGCTGTTGCTGCTGGGGAGGAAGAGATCTGTTCTGCCTGCTGACACTGGGTTTTCTCTTTCATGGCCATTTTTCATACCTGCAAAACACTTTGTGGACTCTTTAAGCAGGGAAGTGGGGGGAGGAGGGACAGAGGGTTGATAGGTCTACATTAGCTCATTAAAAACTAAAAAACCATTTCTATTTTACATAATTTAACATGGCAAACTATTAAAAAAAATAAGGTGAAAACTGCAACCCCTAGGCATGCGTTTAAAACATCCTCATTTAGATGCTAATTTTGATTCCTAGTGTATGGCTGGTTAAAAAAAAAGCCATTAACAAAGGGGCAGATTACTTAAAAGGCATTATTAGGCAAATATGTATGAGTTTTCTGATACCAAGTGGCCCTTTTATGACTGAATACAGCTGCTAAGTAGAGTGACATGGAGATATTTGTTTTAAAAGGAAAGAAAAAACCACCAGATTTAAAAAAAATACAAACCAAAAAACAATAATTATATAGAGTGTAAATCACACAGGTAAAAAAATGCTTTAAAAGGCAAGTAATACTTTCTCCTTTAAATATTTAGAGAATGTGTGGCTCTGCAGGTGATGTATATTACCAGCTGAATTCTAAGATGTACCTAACATTTAGGTAATAGTGAAACAAATGTTAAAATGTTGCTATTTAATTCTAATCATATATCCTGTTTTGTGTGTTAGTAAAACAGCATTGACAGAAAAGTGAAATGAGGAAAATAACAGGCAACATGAGAGGAAAGTGCATTCTTTCCAGCTGAGACTGAACTCATGACTGGCAAAAAGAAGGTTATAATGATATTAAAATGAAAACTGTTCAGACAGAAAAGATATAAGTAAATGTACTGTGCTGTATAAATTAAATGAGTAATAGAGGATGGGCAGATGGTTGCTTAACTGCATCACAGTAAAAGAACAGTGAATAGGTCTTCACTGAGGGCTCTCTTTCTGAACCTGAATAACATTTTCTTTAACAGGGGAAAGGCTAAGGGAATTTCTAACCCTGAGAAGAAGAAATTAATTTGAAAAGCAGAGCTAATTTGACTCTGTTTTGGTTGTCAGGATATTTGAATAATTTTTATATTCTCTGTAAATTATCCAGTTAAGAATAGGGTGCCTAAGCCAGAAACGGCTGATCATTCAGACCGTTGCAGCCCCCAGCAGCCACAGGAAAGGTATTTCTCCTCTGGAGAGTCCATGGTGTTCTTCACTAGCCCTTCTCTTGGTAACCACAGGACAGTTTGCATTTGTTAGCATTAACATGTTTGAACTATATAAAGAAACATGTATTAGAAATGAGAGCAGCTTTTCCCCTTCCTCCCTCAGATCTTCCCTTTTACATGCAACATTAAAACTTGTCAGAGCAGATTCTCCTTATACCACAGTTCAAGGAGTTAAACTGATGTAAAACTCAAAGTAACTGTGGAGAGAACTCAGCCTACCGGTACATCTTGTTAGCTGAGGCAGGAGAGAGAGAGAAAATGAATTGTTTGTTATGAAAATGAGATACTACTTGGATATATAAGAACAATCAGATATCTGTATTTGTGTGCTAGTTGAGCTTTTTTATTTCCCTTCATTAATAAAAAGGTTAGGAAAAATACAAGGATTTAGTGACTCATGTTGCAGTTCTTTAAAATGCACCACGGCAATCACTATCAGTAGAGCCACATACATCATCATATTTAAATTGCTTTATTATTGCCTGGGAGCTTAAGTACACAGGTAAATGAAGAGTAACCATGGAAGTCTTATCTGAAGTTAGTCCCCAAATACCTATTTGACTCAAAACAATTATTTTATGAAGTGTTTTGTATTTGATATTTTTAAAGCTTAACACCATTGGGTATCTCTGAATTATTACATACCCTTACTTCTCCCTTCATTTCATTATTTTAGGATGAAGGAATATAAATTGAGATTTCAAGAAAACCAAAAGTACACTGGCCTAAACCAAGTCTAATTCATGATTATCCATCGCAATAGTGCTGCTTTGTGTACTTGCCAAATGAAATTGAAAAGTGAGTTACAGCAAATGTAAAGCTTTTTCCTAGCACAGCTGTAATGTGGAAGTGGAAATGATTTGGCAATATCCCACACAGCTGAATCCTGGCATGAGGTGGAGTTGAAGTAAGGATGGGGTAGTAGCGTACGCTACTGTTTTCAGTATAGGTGTATATTAGTTTTCTGTTGCAAGTCAATTAATTGACAGGTAGCTAGAGGTTGTTTAGTTGTATGTAAAGGGTATTGTGGCTATAGTGTAAGTGAGGCATTGCATGCATGTAACCTGTGGAATATAGAACAGAAATGAAAATCACAGTTTAGTGAAGTAGAACCAGTGGAAGCGTACAACAGGGGAGCAAGCAGGATGAACAGGACTAAGCTAGGTGTATGAACAGAAGAGAGATTTAACTTTAAATGGAGGAAAATCTGACTTTGTTTCACATCATAATGTCTGGAGAGAAATAAGTAAAGGACTGTAACTCTCTCCTGTATTTCTGTGAAGTTATTTCTGACATCCCACTGTATGGGAATGGGTAACCAGTGTTTCAGACAATCAGTCACAATGTTGAGTGCAGAGGAAGGAGGAGGGTTCACTACTGCAATTAAAAGAAGGAAGGCCATTTAGTAATAAAATATTCCATGTAAATTTTTTTCAATCTTTGAGATTTGGGCACTTTTCAAACAGGGACAGGATTAAAAATATTAGATAAGTTTATGCTTGGTGAGAATCTATAAAGAAGAACATGCTGAATCTATGGCTGCTACAGATGGGCAGCTTATTTGGCCTCTACGTTTTACACGACAGCTAGAGAAAAACACCTAGCATCAAATCAAAGACATTAAGTATATGCTGTTTTAATACTGAAAAGGAGTTATAGCAGCATGCGCTTGCCATGCCAGCCATCCAAGATTTACCATTGCTCATAATATTAGTTAAAATGGCAGTTTCCTCTTTCGTGTTTTTCTAGCTCTTTATTTACATATGCAGGTATCGACTCTGTTGCAGGGCAACAGGAGGGTTCAGGAATAAGCCAAGGTCAAGCTTCTTTTTTGTAGGTCCATCTCGTTTCCTAAGTAAATTGGATGTGGTTGTTGTGATTATATGGCCTGCAGCATTTGGTTCAGAAGGTGAGATGGGTATTTGGGGTGTGTGTGCTCTTTTGTTTCTTTTTCCTTCGGTGGTTTTTGTTTTGCAGGGTTTTTTAGATAGCTATTATTCATCTTTGGTCTCTTTTATTTCCTGGTTGATGTGATGTTGCTAAAAAAACCAGTCTTCTAGAGCATGGACAAAAAATGTATATTTTCTATGCTCGATGTTTGAGCAATAAGGGTAAAAGAATCAACAACTTAGCTGAGATAGTACCAAATAAAGATGAATTAAACAAGAGGAGTGAAGATTGAATTTTATCAAAGCTGCCATTTCTGGCAAGTGTTTACTGCACCAGTTTACGATGAAATATTTAATAATTCTGCTTCCTTTCAGACTGCAGTTTTTATTTCACCTCTCAAATAAGGGGCAAGTCCTGGACAGGAGGTCATTAATTTTCCCCTTCAGTCACCACCTCCTTAAAGCCACTAGAGTTAATAGGGCTGCATATTAATCAGGGCCTTGAGTCCTCTTTGTAGGAGAAAGGCAGGAAGGAGGGGGTCTCTGAATTTACACCATTAACTTTAGGTGACAAATAAAGGCTGTTCTTCCTGCTGGGCTGTCACTTAGGATGCCTGGTTACAGCTGCACAGCTGATATGTTGTATTTTTATGCGGTGGTAAAGATGAAGAAGGGTTAAGGCAGGATGCACTGTGCACAGGCAGAGCTGAACACAAGGAATACGTTCCTCGCCAGGAGCCAGTCTGAAAATGTCATTTATCCACGTTGTGCAATAAACAGCTCTCACGCAGGCATCTCAGAAGCATAACCAGAAGCACCTCTGTGCTTGAAACAAAGGATAATTTAGATTTCCAAATCCCTGTAACAGTCACAGAAGTCCACCTGCTGTCCTCCAAAGGTCAAAGTATCCTTTAAAACTAAACGATAAAACTAAACTGTGCTACAGAGGGCTGGGCTGGGACTGTTATGGTCCTTGGGGATGTTCCTGAGAGGCTGTTGCCATTGTTCCCCCTGCCATGATGTACCAGTCTATGGGGCTGCGTGGAGGGAGCAGGAGTGCAGCAATGGTTTGTCCTTGTTTTTGTCCTTTTGAATTTGACTGACTAACCCACTGTCCTGATAAGGGCACATGTGCAAGCAGAAATGACAGGTGAAAGGCAAGGTTTGGGAAATTGTGCCTGTAGACAGCTGACTGCTACCTCCTCACACTCTCCTTGCTTCAGAGATCCAAATATTAAACTAGCTATTGAGGTGGTGGTTTTGATTTCTCATGTCAAAGGGTCTCACATTTTTTCTAGAGGTGGAGAGAGTGAAAGCAACTGCACATAGCTGAGCTAGGGAATATGCAGTTTCCTCCACCATTACTTAAAGGAGGCAGACAGTTAGTAACGACCAAAAATAAGGCTGCTGGTGTAGATAGTCACGACATCGTCAGCCTGATTGAAAAAACTAATTATATTTTTAATTTTAAACACATGAATAATGCCACCCACTTCAGTCCCAACTGTAGTCAGTGGTGTTACTTGTGCTAAGGTTAGGTAAAACTTAATTGGGGCTACTCTTATAGGAGGTATGAACCCTTAATTAGGAAAAAAAAAAGAGAGAGGAAAATTCACAGTATCCTTACTTAAGTGAGACAAAATCCTTTTACATTACTAATTTATTTACATTTAATTATTTTTCCTCAATAGTTGCCTGAAGGGGAAGTTAAAATCCTCTCACTTTGGAAACTGAAAGCCACATTGCTAATGTTAATAAAACTATGATTAAAAGTGCTGCTAACAATAACATAATCATAAGAGTATTTCCCTGTTTTCTATTTTGCAAATTCCCAGACTTTTCTGAGGTTTTAATTTTTTAAATGAAGATAAAATTTTCAAATAATTTTTATGCAGAGTAAGGTACCTCTACTTTTTCTTTCTGCTCCCTAAAATGGAAGAGAAAGGAATGTCAGCTTTCAGAGATGTGGTGGGATAAAAAGACCTGATCTTCATCTTCTTTAATAGCTTTTCATGATTGGCTGGCATGTTTTGACTGAACTGGAATGTGGTAACTTTTCTTCGTGCTGTGAAATCTCATTAAATGGGTTTCACTGTGATTGTTACATAGAATAAGTCTTTATTTTCCTAATGATTTATTTTCCTGTGGCACATTTTGCATAAAAAAAGAATATTTCATATCAACAGAGGTTGAGGTTGTATTGCTTGAAAAATTCTGTATTGTTCTTGGATCCTCATGAGGATTTATCTATGTGCATTTTCATCCACATGCATTTGATTTGTTGTAGTATAACTAGGTAAGCCTATAGCTCTAAAACATTGGTGGTTCCTAATTCCAAGCTCCCTACGGTAACTTGAAATCCAGTTGACTTAAAAGATGAAGCAAGAGCTATTTATTTATGTACAATGAAACTGCTTTCATTTGTGTGTTAGTTTACACTTTGTATTAGAGACCATTTAAAATATATTTAGCTGGAGTGTTCTTTCAATAAAGTTCACACTTCTTGTAATTGCAGGAATCAATCTTTTATTCCACATAAAAATTGATCCCCATTTGGTTTTATCTCTGTTCTTCGTTTCCCTCCTGGGAATTCAACAAATTTTTTTAGAAAGAAAATGACATGAAGTTCATACTGGCATCCTCTCTCTCTCTCATTCTTGGATGATAAATTCAGGCAAGCAGAGGATGCTAACCTGTTAATAATACCTCCTGTTATTGCTACAAAGATAGGCTGGTAGATGAAAAGGAGAAAATATTGATAATTCTCCAGGGTTTGCAAATGGTGAGAGTGGAGCCAAAACTGAGACTGCCACTTGTCATGCTGACTGTTTCCATATGCTCTCCCATTTCTCTGCCTTTATCTAGTTGTTGTCTCCTGGCTTACTCGGCAAGATTTCTGGGACAGAGATATTTTTACTGTTAAAACGGGAAGGGTCTGGTTCTGTGAGTAGAAGCCTAGGCTCCGCTTCTGTTCAGTTGTATAGCAATAATAAATGGAGTATAAAGCTTTTACTAGGGTTTTTAGCCTCAAAGGAATGGACAATGTGAATATTAGTCATTCTAATTTGATAATTTTGATATTTAGGCAGTTTCAAAATCTGTTTTTATTGAATAGTTTTAGTTTTGTTCAGATATATGCTCCCAATTAAAGAGAAGGTCTCCTGCTGTTGGTAAAGCTTTGAAGATTTTTTTTATAGTTAGTTAAATCTGTTAATTCTTTTTGAAGTGATTTCACATGATTAAGGCTGTGAGTGTCCATAATCTATCAGGACAACAGCTAATTCTGTTGTGCTTTAGAAAAGAGGGTAAGTGGCTTTGATTTATCAATATTTTGGGGTTTGGGTTTTTTTTGTGTGGGTTTTTTTTTTTAATTTCCTATCTCCTTTTGTTGGGAGTCCTTGATGAGCAGAAAGTCAGTACTCTAAGCTCTTGGAGAGTGAATAATCAGCAGTATTATTTGAATCACTCCATATTTAGTTCCAGATGGATTTAGCATGGAATTCAGAGGTTGGAAGGGCTGGGGTTCAAATAAACCCTTTCCTGATGGTCTTCCATAACTCCCTGGCCTCAGCTCTGCCCCCAAACTCCCTTTCCACTACTTGCCTAATGTTTTAATTTTGCTGAGACACCCTGGTACACTAACTGGACCTGACAGCAAGATGCAGCCTGACCTAACAGTCATAAGGCCATCAAGACCAGTTGTTGAGTATCTGTAAGCAAAGATTAGCTGGGTTTCTAGAAACAGAAGTGGGCAATAACTTTGATCCTAATGGTAGCTATATCTGGATAGTCAGATTTGCAGTTCTGAGACATGACACAAATGTGATTTAAATAAGCTGAATTATCACCCACAGTTGATACAAGGAGGGTGGAAATGGATGTGTCTGAGAAGTTAGAAACAGACAAGACCGAGCAGTTTGCAATGGAAAAATACTTCAATGGTGAGGAGATGAAGAAGACCAAGTGTCTTCCTCAGACGTGAATCCCCTAAGGCCAATGTTTCCTTGTACTGAAAACTTGCTTTCTGTGCCTAGCTGACATACCATTTAGTGAGCATTTTTCCAATGCAAAAGCCACAGTCGCTATTTGATAGAACAGGGGAGGAACCTGTGGAAGTGAGCAAGGACTAGAAAGGAAATCTGGAAAATTTTAAGTGGTTTTTGGCTCAGTGAAAGGAAAAATAAGAACATTGTGGAGTTGGGCCAGTGAAGCTGCAGGAAAGAAGGAAATGGCATCAAACTGCTTATAAGCTCCTGCCCCATTTTATGCAAATAAGATCTCACTTGGATGTTTATGGACAAAAATGAGGTAAATTACTGCAGTGAAACAAACCCCAATACTTAGAAAGAGGAAGTTCTTCCAAACATTGGGGTGCTATTTCCCATGACAGCAAGGGAAGGTGGCAGGAGGGTAAAGAGGGGGGGCATGAAGCAGGGCCAGGGCAGCGGCATAGTTGTCCCGCTGGGTATGGGTACAAGGCAGTACACAGCTACAGCCCCCTCAGTCTCCTCTTCCCTGTGAATATACACCCAAAAAGGTTAATAACTTCTTGATGTAGTTTATAATGGTGAGAAAATAGAGTAAGAGGATGAGGGAAAGGTGTTTTAGTAGCTGACCAGTGTCCAGTTTTCAATCCCACTATTTAACAATGAGCACTTCACTGGTAAGCCACAGGGAAAAAGCCAGAGGGACAGAGCAAAAGAGGAGAGGAAAAGAAATCAGGAAGGAAGAGAAATCAGGGAGGAGGAGGAGAACAGCAAATGGCAGCAAATCGGTAAGGAGTGGTCAGAGTGGCTATCCTGGTGTCTGTCCCAGCAGCGATGGGTTTGGGACAAAGATAACATCTGTGACAAGAGCACAGTGTTCTGTTATGGCTCGATTCTGTTACAGAACAGCCTTTCAGCTATGGCTGTATGAATGCTTAAAAAGAAAAATTTAACTATACAGATACACAGAATATATAAATCCCAGTCCAACAAAACACTTGCCCATATGTTTACTTCTAATGACATAAGCATTCCCAGCTGCTGTGACTAATGATATTCTAGATGTCTGAGTTATTCCAAAAATGTGGAAAATGGTTTAGGGTTCATCAATAATATTTGTGTCATAAATGCATCTTTTTTTGTGTTGAACATTTTTGTGATTTTAAAAATATATTTCAAACAATTTTTGTCAATAGGGTAAACTAAAATATTACTTTTTATTTTGGAGCAAAGTGTTCAACATTTTTTCTGGTTCTTTCCCAGTTCTTTCTCCTTGCATTCCCACCCAATTTATCCTATAGCCATTTGGTGCTGGTATAGACTCATAAACCACTTTCAACTTCAGTAACTTTTTCTGAAAAAGACCTTAACATTTTTTTAAAATGAGTTTAAGTTCTGAATAAATGTTTAAGAATTGGATTTAAGGCAAAAGAGAGCATTTAATGGTGTGGAATAAAAGCAACAAAGGCAGATCAACAGGGATGTGGCAGCTTACCTCCAGTGGATGTTAATAAAATGTGTCTGCTGCCCTGTACCGTTACACAGACAGCATATGGTACAAATACTTCATAAATACCTTATTTTAAAATGTTCTGGAGAGTCCTAAAATGCTTTTCAGTTCCTTATTTTGCATTCTTATGGCTTGTAAAGTCAGTATTTCTTAATATAGTATTAGAAGTCCATCTTTAGAGGCCTAGGAGAAAATGAAAAACTGCAGTTGAGACATTTTAAAGACTTTTAGAAACACCTATTTTATAAACAGCAAATGTTTCAGCTTTAACATCCAGGATCATGCATAATAACTGTGGGCTAGAAATGGAGTGCCTTGTAACAACAACAAAAAACCCTCATCTTTAGCCTCAAGGAGTCTCATGGTTCATGAGATAGCATACTCTTAAACCCTTCATAGACTTAAAGTTATTTGTGCTGAGCTTTGGGACAGCATGATTCCTGTAATGAAACTCTGTTTGGAAAAGGGTACTATTTTTAATGGTGCATGTTCAAATCTCCTTAAAGTTTTGGATGGGACTGAGTAGTCCTAGACAGAGATGGATTAGCGGGCAGAGTGAAGGAGAGACATGATTAACGCAGCTGCATTAAAAGATGCATGATAAATGCAATTTATCCCATGGCTATCACCATCACATATGTGCTATATAATTTAATATTAAATAATAGTAGGAGGTTTGTTAACCAAATGGTAGGAGCGCAGATGAGGGAAAGGGTGATTGAGGGGTTAGTGTTGGGAGTGATGTATTCACTGATAAGAGTGTAAAGGATTATAATTGTAAAGGGGCTACTGGGTAACGCACAGTAATCAAATATTGCTTCTTGTATTAACATGATTTATTGCTCTTTCCTGAAATTAAAGCTGCTAGAGGCATTTTATGCTTAGGAACCAATTTTTGGAAAGGACTTATCCAGTTTTAAGGAGGAAAACATATAGGAATGAATAACTCCACATAATTGTTCATAGTCCTCTTATGTCCCACAGTTTTTCATGGAAAAGTAATAAAATAGCAAGGGAATTATAGTGCCTGAGTCTTTCCTCTACTTAAGTAATAAAATACTGGGACATGGACTTGTGGGATGTTACTGAAAATAAGTAGTACCTTTAAAGCTATCGTTTTTGACCAGCCATTTGTCTGACATGAGAGGTTTTGTATTTAATTGTCTCTTATGCAACTAGATGCAATTATTTTGCCTTGTTAGAAGAATTATTCAGACTCTGCTTCAGTGTTCTTTTGTTCACATTGTTAGGCTTTCTAGTGAAAGTCAAGGCATATATTCCTGTTTTGATTAAGAGGTGAATGCTTTATTTAATTCAGAGTGCAGCCTGGTACCATTGTGTTGGGATCTTGAAAGAGCAACAGATAATAATCTTTAGTAGCTTTATAAAAGAATGATAAAGATGCCCTATTTCACCCTCCTTTTTATTGGGAAAACTTTCGTTTGCAGGGCAAACACCTAGGAGGGGGAATACCACAGTCTTCCTGGGCAAAGTCCAGTGGTTATCATTTTCCCTTTAGAGCTGGGCATGAAGTCACCAGCTCTCAACTCACTAATCCTGGAGAGCGTCTCACAGGAAGGTGTCTGCCAGCCCCCCTCCCTGTCACATCTTGGGGGAGCAGCTTCTGTGACAGCCAGGATGCCGAAGAAGAGTGCGGTAGCACAGGGCAGAGCAGGGCTGAGAGGGGCATGGGTTTGCTGAAAGGGAAATGCTGTCCACAGGCAGTTGCTGCAGTGTCTGATGTGAGGAGTCCAGTGCAGGAGAAAGACAGGCTGGTACAATTTCATGGCAGAGCATTTCCTCCCTGGTTTCTGTGTGTAAAACCTCTATAGAAATATGACACGGGGGTGTGTGTCTTAGAAGTGAAGGCAAAGAGCTACAGACTCCACTCTGCACCTTTTCATAACATGGTTTCCCACAGGAAAGCAGACACTAGATGCTATATCAGATGTATTCCTCTGTTGTTTGGGCACTTCCAGACAATATTTTACTCCGAGGCTTTTGTTGCTTTCTGAGGCATGTGCAGACCAGTAGGATGAGATTTTTCCTTTGAATGCTTAAGGAAAGAATTAGTTGGTGCAAGGTGTGAGAGTTGCTTTACCTGTCAAAATTCACAGTATTTTTGCAATGATATCTCAAGAAAGGAGATTTCCACTGGGTGCTTTTGACATTTGTACAGAAATCCACAGGATATTTTGGAATCTAGGCCCTCAAAACTCTAAACATGTGGCAGCTGCAGCCAAGCTGGCAGTGGTCCCTGGTAACTGGGAGAGCAATAACAACCAAACACTGCAGAAAAAGGTGGACTGTGCCTGAACCTGTGCCTAGGCCCTGCTTGGTTAACTGATGTAGCCATACCTGAGAGTCTTGGATGTGATCCTTGGGTTGGATCTTTACTAAGACTAGTAAGTGGTGAGAAAATTTTAACAACATATCTTCCTGCACATGCTTTTGTAACTCCAAAAATCCCTTTGCAATACACTTTACAAGGTTTAAAGTGATAAAGAAAAGCCCTGGTAATGTTCCATCAGATCTGATGTTAAACTTCTTGAAGTTCTGCAGTTTCTTTGATTTCCAGGGCTCTTATTCAGGATTTGGGTGCATGCCAACTGTTAGTTCTGGAAGGAGAAGAAATCTGGTCAGTCCCATGAAGTACTGTGATGATCTTTTCCTAGGGAGCCATCCTTATGCTCCCCTTTCTTTGAGCTGCTTTCTTAGCCTTGAGGCAAGATCTAGTCCCATCTGTCCTTCCTGATGCATGCATCTACTTCTTCAGCCATGCCTTGGAATTGCTCCTTTCCCCTTCTGTAAGAAAATCCATGTTTATAAAGTGGTTATGGTCCTATGGAGATAGCTTGCAATTTTTGTTTGCCATTTTCATTTCTAAGTTTATTGTTTAGAAATATTTATAGGATACTCCTGTGTGGTATGGCCAAGTTTGTTTTCACATGAACCTGAGTCTTATTACTGTCTGATTTTTAAAATTATATATGTAGCTTTGTCATAGTACCACCCACAATTCTCAAGTGGTATTGGATAAGCATACGCAAGCATAGGCACAAACAGCGCTTACATGTGATGAACCATAACAGGTAGGTCTTAAAAGCCCCTATATCAGCATCCAGCATTGTGCTATTATCTTAGGAATGAACATTTCAATGCACAAATCTTCTTTTCTAGAGGCTACAGACAAGTGAGGCTCCACAAGTGTGTGAGGCAATGTTGTTCTGTAGTACAGATATAGTTTGTGCTTAAACAGTGCTGAGAAATATATATTCAGTGCTTAGAAATAAGGTCATTCTAACATTAATACCTGAAATTATGGTTGTGTTCAGAAAATGCCTTCCATCTATTAAAATGCCTTTGAGGAGGTTTGCCACCATTCCATATGACAGCGCAGGAAAAAAAAATTGCTACTTAATTTCAGGAAATGTTTAAAAAGGCAATCAGAAATAATCAAAAATCACCATCTCTTTTGGAATTGCAGTATGATACAAAAGTTAGAAATAGTAGCTAATTTCATGGAGCATTTCTCAATTTTCTATAGCTCAGTTGATATTCTTGGGTGGTAATTTGTATCAAACACTAATTTAGCAATAATAGTGCTTTAGAAAGAAAGAAAATTAAATAATTGTTATTTAATGGCATACTGAAACATTAGAGTCTTCTTATTCACTGTTTACCTGGAAGAATTCTCCATATCAACTCTTGCCACAAATAAATGTGAACAAGTTACCATTTGTCCTGTTTAGAGAGCAAGAAAAATATTTAACACATAAAGTATCTGTCTTTATTTGGACCAAACATGAGACAACAGAATTTGGAAGGCTTGGGAATGAAATTAAAACAAATCATTTAAATAGCTTAATTGACTGAAAGTGTGAATAACAGATTGTAAGTATTTTCATAAATTCAGCAAATGCGCCATAAGTGGAATTTATCATTCAGTGGATGGAGGGAGGTTTCCAAAATCTTACAGAATTTGTTATTTTCATTCCTGCTCTGCAAAAAAAGAAAAAATTAGGTACACGGCTAACTGTACCGATATGTACTGAGTTCTTATGCCCTTGGGGGACACAATATTTCTATAGTTATATACTTTCCCAGAATGGAGCCTTTGAAGGTCTATCTACGTATCCAAGCATGCCTTTATGTGTCTGCAATTGCTATCATCCACATGTCAAAAGCAGCTAGGACCAAACTCGAAAAGTCTGTTCTATCAGTGACCCTCTCAGATTTGTCTTGTGCATTCAGAAAAAGTGGGATTCAGCCCCTGGTCAAAATGCTGATTTGGCAACAACAACTTAGCCCAATTCCCAGAGCAAAGCTCCTTTTTACTTCTGTTGGAGGCAGGGCCAAGCACTACATTTTCACCTCTGACTGCTGGTCGTGAAGTAATGCATAATGTCACTAGAGGTTTTAGCTCAGATTCAAAGGTTAAATGGAAGGTCTATCCTTGCTTAAACCACAAAAGAAAATTGTTAGTCCTTGCTGAGTACTTAAGAAAGAATGGCTTGTCATAAACACTCAAATCTCTTTAGTCACAGAATTCCTAGGATTGCCATGAAAGGCTGTGATGCAATGAAATAGTGGTGACAAGTGACTGGTGAATAAAGCAACCACTTTTACAGTGCTTTATCATAGCGTCCACCAACTTTATGTGTTTGAATCATTAAATATCTTCCATATTTCTACAAACCCTATTTTACTGTACTTTTCCCCCTTAGCCTTCCTAACCGTACTATTGGCTATAGATTTTATTTTATGCTTATGAAATATCTCTCTGCTATTGTTGTTCTTCTGGTCATGAAAAACAGTGGTATTTTTAAAAATTATATTATCCAGATGCCTTTATTCAGGATTTTTATAAAAAGTTATTAATAGTGAACTTCTAGATCTTGAGTATCTCCACAGATTTTATATAGATATTATTGTACTATCTTTCCCAGGAAATGAAGGTACGTTCTTCTTTACCAGACAGAGGTCTAATGTCAATTAGAAAAAAAAAATCACTAAACAGCTTTTTTAAAAAATACATTTCATACAGTAATCAGAAAAAAGTTTTAATTGGCAATGAAAATTTTAATGAATTACAAATAGCAAAAGTCTGTTAAGTTGCAGAAAGACGTGGATACAATATTAACAAGGCAAAGAAAACTGCCAATTGTTTTGCGATAGGTTTGTTTGTGTTTGTATGCATGAGGCAGAGGGAAAGCGAGCCCTATACTTAAGTGAAAATAGTAAGCCAAATCAATCCTGTTATTTTTTTAAAGCATGGAAATCACAGCTTCAGATGTCACAAGTGCTAACATGATACACAATTCCAGCACTTGTAGCTCTAGAATGATATACTTTTTACACTTACTAATCTGAATCTTGATATATTGGAACATCACCTAATTTTTTTTTTTGTCAGAGCACTCCACTAAAGTGAAATTTAACATCTTGTTTGTTGGAAACTTAGCTTGTAAAATCTGGCATTTTCATGTTTTTAAGGAAGCATGGAAACACACATTTCTTAGCTTCTGTACTGTTTTAGCAGTTCACATTTTCATTTAAATCTTCAAACTGAATGGAATTTAAATCTTATGCCTAGGTATCATTAATAAAAATACTTCTTCAAGTCACAGTCATACAAACAGCAAATCTATGAATAAGAGAGATGACAGTAAGAGGAAACATATTTAATATACTATATGTTATTCTTTTTTCCCTCCAACCCCAAGTAAAAGTTTTGTTTTGGAGTGCACTGCCTACTTTGGGCTTAAAGGATGTTTGCCAGATACTAGCTGTGCTTTCAGAAAATGCTTATTAATATTAAGTAACAAAATGTAAAGGAAAAAATTCTTCTGACAAATGTTGCCCTTGGAAGAAAGAAATTATTAAATCAACAGTTACACCTGATTTCTGCGCACTGCAAGGACATTGACACGCCTACTAAGTTATGCCTTGTTATTTTTTTATAAATTTCTGTTGTTTGGAGATCAGACTTTGTATGATGTGTGAATGTATTTCACGCCCTTTTTTCTTTACGTGGTCCCTTTCCTACAAGATGAGGAAAGATGAGGTTGAAATATTTGTTTTTTGAATGCTAGGTTGGTATGGGAAGAAGGAATAGGTCCCGGCTTTTCTCTTCCCTGGAGCCTAGGACCACTGTTATCTGAAATATTTTGATGTTTGGGTCTTTACCATAGAGGTCCAAAGGGAGATGAGATGTTCTGCAGTGAGATATCCTGAGCAGTGTTCACCAGGAATACCAAAAACCTCGAAGGGCAGTTGAAAGAACACCAGTTAAGGTCCTGATGTATACCTGTGACCAGTCCTTATGAAGAGGACCAAGGGGTCTGCACAGTATCAGAAGTAAGAGCAGTTTTTGCCAGCTTTGGTTTGACAGCATCTCAGCATTTCTCTCAGAATTAACATTGCTGAGCTGTTGTCACTGAGGTGGGCTGCTGGCAAACCCTGTATCACAAATAACTGCTCTGGAGGCCCCAGTGTTTGTCACAGAGGTTACTGGGTAGTACCGTAGCAGAGAGATGTGAATGTTTCACCCCCATTTTAATCACTGCTTCGACCAGCAGTTAAAAGCTCTGTCTTTCATTGGAGCTGTCTTGTAGCTTAAATGTTGGAGACTCTTCCAGGTGCTCCGGTTGCTTCCAGCTACAGGCAAACTTTGGCTATTGCCAGATGATGTTTTAATATTTTCCCTTGCATGTAAGGAGACACGGAAACAGTACCTGCCTTGACAGACTAGGACTCTGACTACACAGAACATACGGATTCTGACTGATTGTATGAATTCTGTATTACTCTGTCATATATTTTCTAGCAAAGTGCTAACATACCTCCTAGCCTGGCCTAGCAAACACTGGTAACATACAACCTAATCTTGCCTAGAAGCAGCTGCAAGTCAGTGTAAGACAGGGTTGCAATTTTGGATTAAATGAAGGTTTGGTGCCTGGGAGAACTTGTTTATTTCTTCCAGCTGTGACATTTGGTCTATTAATGTTGTTTAAACTGCATAAACCTTGCTTACACGTGTACTTGGACCACTGTTGCTACAGCAATTCTTCGTCTAAAAGATCATTAACAATAAGTGACGCAGTCCAGTAGGATGACAAGTGCATTGCTATAGAGTGGTCAAGAAAAAAGAAACTATTTCTTCCTAGTTATTAACAAAGATTAGGTTAAAACAACAGAAAATCCTTGACAGAAAAGAAATGACAAAGACAAATTAATTCGTTCCTGTTGGTGAAAACAGACAAGCTGCCAGGACAGGGGAAGCTTTTAGCTCCTCTCCTAGCGGAGGCTCAGGGAGCGAAGCAGGCCTGGCCAGAGCCCAGCCCCAGATGGAAGGAGAGAGATGCAGGAAGAAGCTGGGATTGCTGAAAAGGCTGGGCAAACTCAGCAGGTTTTCACTGTGAGAACAGGAGGGATTTCTGCAGAGAGTTTGCTATTACTTTGTACACTGCACCCAAAAGGCAGCACAGGGACACTGCCTGGTTGTAAATAGGGAAAGTTTAGCCAGATGTATATAAGCTGTGCTGTAATATTTGCTCTCAGGTCCAGAACATAGACCTTGACCTCTTTCATTTATTAGTAGCTTTTAAGTCTCAGAGTGACCCAAACACTGGTACCCGGAAGCCCAGCTTTCAATTTTTTTTTTATTTTAGAAAAGATGTCCCAGCACATAACCCATATAGTAATGTTACTGAGATTCATCCAGACTGAAACAACACCTCTGAACTTTTAATTATCCCATTCTGAAACCAAGCCATGGTGTAAGATGGCTGCTTTTAGTAACATGTATATATTATATACCTAAAACCCAGAGACTCTTTAATTCCTTCTGTTATTTCTTTTCACAGAAATGCACCAAGAAGTAGAATTCTTTACTTGTTAGGTTTATCATCTGGAACTGTCCCCAGATATTTACTAGAAAGCTGTAGTATCCAAGGACCTTGCAAAATTTAGCTTTGACTTGGCTGGAATATATAAAGCTATATTTATAGTTCAAAAGTGTGTAAAGATGACTAGTGCGTGATGCAGGAAAAGGTGTCTGGGAACCTCCAAGACAAAGGTGTGAGGCACATCTGAGATGAAATTCCGTTTGGAAGTGCACAACTTCTTTTATTTGTTCTAATGTTCATGGCATGCTGTTTTGAAAAGTTGAATAGAAATATAAAAAACATAATTGTATCTTCAACATACAAAAGTGCTGATTTCATACTGCAAGGGGAACCCAGTGAGAGCTTTCAACATCCATAGCATCACCCTAGGCACCTCTACACAGCTGCAAGCTCAATGAAAATACTCTCTCAAAACCTGGCTTTCAGGGGGGTTGGTTTCTGCACACCTCAACAGTTTTTAATCTTGTCTCAGAGAGGAGGGAATCTATATAAGTAGAATTTGTTTCTCTGTTTCCAAGTCCTCAGCTCAGGAGAAAGCAAGAACTCAGGGATTCACAGATCACCAGGGTTTTGTACTCAGTCTGTCTTCCTCATGGTTTTACAGATCGTATTTTCTGTATAGAAATTTGATTAAAAAGGTAAACCCTTCTGAACATAAAGCAATAACAGAACAATGAATGGCCATTTGTTTATGGGCAGCCATGCTCAGTGGAATATAGAACAAGGAGGGGAACTAGGAGGAAACCCTCCCATGCTTAAGTGATTCCATATTCCTGATATATTGTGCATGATGCAGGTGGGAGAAAAGGAGCGGACCTCAAGGGATTTATTTATCCTTCAGAATTTAGTGTAGTTCCCTTTAGCATCAGTGGAGCCTGCCTTTGCAGAGGAAAGGGTTGACTTCCTTTGTAATTAAAAGGTCTGGTTTATTACTGAAATATAAAGGTGGACTGAAAAATAATAAATGCTCTCCAATTATAAGAGGAATATGTCTAGATACATACAGTGCATTGTTTGAAGACTTGCCTGTGCCTTGAATAAGGACTTGCTCCTATACGTGCAAATATTATATGTGTTGAAGATGAAATAAAACCTAGAGGATCCCATCAGGATCCTGTTATACTGACAGAAGGGATACCCCCATCATATATTCAATCATTCTTCCCTTCATCCATTCACTTGTTTCTGACAATTTTGCTGGCTGTTGGATTTCCAGGCAGACAGAGCTCTGGGATGAATGCTCTATTAGTCTTTTATTTTCCAGTTATTGAGGTAGATAACTGACAGGATAAAAACATTTCCCAGGCGTTTATTTTTCCAACTTTTTTCTTAATTCCTTTAACTAATGCTGTAAGTGTGTTGCAAGCTACAAACCTGGTAGATTGAAGAGGAACCTATTGTATGAAGAAACTGCATTTGCAAGTCTTAAGTGGTGCTTGACATCATGGTAAGAACAGTTTATCTTTGACTTCTGCTATGAGAAATGGTCCTTCTATATGAGTGACTATATAAACAGGCTAACATGGTTTTGTCAAGCCGCAGAAAGGTGCTATTTTTTTCTTTTCTAGATCGCTGTCTGCTTTTAAATTATCCATTTAATGAAAGACTGTTAGCAACAAACCTTGACAGTGTATTAAGCATTCACAACTACCTAGATTTACAGTTTAAAAAAAGTGACTACATCACTCACAAAAAGCCCCTTAGTTTAGAAAAGCAGGTTTTCACTAGCTTTCATAAAACATGGTGCTGTTAATAAAATGCCTTCAGACTGCAATGTAGTTGTTTAGGCAGAATAGTAACACAAAGGCAGTTCTTTAAATTTATTTTCTAGATGGATGGATGATTTCTCTTTAAAAGACAGCATTGAAATGGTCACCATATAAGAAAAAAACAGAAGTAGCAAAACACAGCCCCCTTTTCTGAAGGATTATCTGCCCAGGTCAAAATATAAACAATGCAAAAGTGCAAGGGTTTTGTTATGCATGAGGCCTGTTGGCCATTTCAGAGCAGTCCTCTGTGTCACCCAAGCGAGTTGATGACAGATGGTGAGACTGTCCTTGTGAATTTTTCACCTTAACGTGACAGGCTATATGGAAATGTCCTGTGATCACTGGGGATTCTCCAAATGCCTCTTGGTAGTCAACACAAATGGGAATAATTTTTAATTTGGAGCCTGAAGCAGTTTTAAAGATTTGTCTTTCTGTATAAAGTCTTCATACTCTTTTGCGAGAACTATAAACAGTGGTTGAATACAATGTGTTT
Organism: Phalacrocorax aristotelis; assembly: GCF_949628215.1. NCBI lineage: Eukaryota > Metazoa > Chordata > Aves > Suliformes > Phalacrocoracidae > Phalacrocorax > Phalacrocorax aristotelis. The sequence continues at coordinate 129,006,599 of NC_134277.1, read as the reverse complement.
CACATTGCATTTTTAATAATTAACCTGTAGTTGTTTAGTGAAGAAAGACAGTTTATAAGATAATTCCACAATGGACATAAAACTCCTAAAAACATCAAGAAAAGAAAGCAATTAATCAACAGGAAACCTGGAACACTTTGTAATCTGTATTCAGGAAATATATTCTGGTCCCCCTTGGCACCTCAACAAATTTTGATCAAGCATTTTTATATTCTGTTAGCTGTATTCAAAAGACAGAATTCTTCAATTTTGTATTACTTCTCTTTTTGAAAGGAAAACATCATCCGTGAATCCAGGGCCAAACATTGTTCTGCTTAACTTATGCCTGAGAACATCAGTAAGAATACTTGTACAAGATTCAGTCCTTTATAAACGTACTGCTGCTCAGGGCTAGAGACACCATACAACAGAGAACGAGGCAACTCAGCCTCCACCAGGGGAGGAAGAAAACCAGGCAACCTCTCCACCACAGGCAAAAACCCTAGATCTCCATCCAGACCCTATCTTGTGTGATAACAGCCTTGCTCTTCCTCTGCTCTCAGCCTGTGTCCTTACAAAAATAACATTTTGGAGAAGTGCAAGTGTTTGGTAGGAGTTGTGGTGGGACCCTGGGGAGGGGTGAGTACCACCGTCTCACTGGGAACTGAGGTGGGGAAAAAGAGCATCTAGTTCCTGTCGTAAACAGGGCCAAGAAGGATGAAAATTTGAGTGGTGGTAAGGGCTGGGCTGAGGGGAGAGTTGCTGGGTACCATTATCTCCAGCCCGAGAGGGTGCTTTGCAGTGGGTATCACAGGCTCTGATGGCACCAGACCTTTCTGTTTTGGTTGTTGGGGTAAGCTGAGACACTATGCTGATAAAGATCAGAGTACATGAATACGGTATTTTATGCCCTGCTTTGACCTCAGGTTTGGACCCCAACTTAGCAACTTTCATGGACAGATGTTGTGCCTTCTTTATTTTCCCTTGTGTCTGCTTCAGGTAGCCACTAGTTATGTTTGAAGAAAAGCCCTGAATATTTTTTTTTGCACAAAGCTTCTATTTTTAAGTGGAAAGTGTTGTAATGATTGTATTGTGTGATTCCAGCTTAATTTTTAGGCTCTGCACAGCAGTCTAAGCTCAGGTTTTCATTTTGCTTCACTTTGTACTTAAGCCATCTTAACTATTGATTGAAAGGTGGCCTAAGAAAAGACTGGAGGTCATGAGCGGAGAGGTTCTGGTGCTCTGTTGATGACCAAACTAAGCCAATCTCATGTAGTCAAGTCATTCTTCCTGATTTTTGGAAGCACAGTATGTTCAGACTTTGAATTCAATGAGAGTTTTCTGTTCTCAGTGGTTTTTTCAACAGGGCCATTTCAGTTTTGGGTGCCCAACTCATTTATGTGCTACCTGGTTTTGACAGTTTTAGCCCCTAAAATGGATTTAAGCATTTGTCTAACTCTAAAACCATATACCTACGTATAGATAAATACATATTTCTAGTCTCCAGATGTAGATATTTTAGATTCACTAGAAAATAAATTCCGGGAATTTTGGGACACATATTTTATCAGGTTTTATATACAGAATTGATATCTGTTCAGAAACATGGTGTAAGAAGGAACGATGCTTACTTTTTTATATATTTCTTTTGGAGAGGGGAAAAAAGCTAGTTTTGACATTTTTTCCAGCCTAGATTTTAATGAGAAAAAGTTTGCTGTCATTTCTTCATTGTCAGCATCAGGTACTGTAATTTGCTCATGTAATACATTGTGGCCCAAAGGTATATTGCCAACCAACAGAGTGATTTCATAACAAAAGAATCAATAGCTCATTATTTTTGGACTCAGAATAGTTTGCATGTTGCTTTAGAGATTTCATGACATTTAGGAGATTATTTGCAAATTAAAACAATCTTTGGATCAATCCATTAAATTGTCAGTTAATCTTCTTAAATTACACTTTGTTTTAAGCTCCATGTAAAAAGAATATTAATTTTCTTTTTTTTTTCCCTTTTGCAAAGCACAGGGTAGAAGTTTGAACCAGTTATCTAACTGGATGATGATGTTAGCTTCTGAGTAGTTGTTCTATTACATCTCTCTGTAAAGTACAAACAGCAAAACAGTGGTAGGTATTAAAACTCACCTTCTATATTTATTGGTCTCACAATTTAAACACATGGTGTTGCAAGTGTAGCCCCCTTGAATCATATTGCTGTAACTTCTGTTACACAAGAACTGGGCTTGAATTAGCTTCCTCCTCCAAATTCTTTTTCAGGAGGTATACAATGCGGAAAAACAAGTTAATAAGTCACTGAGAGAAGGAATGTGACTTTTGAGTTAAATTATACAAAAGTAACTTTTCTAACATCACTTTTGGTATTTAGTTACTTCTGAACTATTAAATACGCCCTATGCAAAGGCCACCTTGTCCAGCCCATCCTTTCTCTTCCCATCGTGCTCTGTAGGCTGCCTCGCTTGAAGGCTGGGGATCCAAAATTATTATGATCCTCCAGTTAAGTGGTGACTAAAGCTCCTTTGTGTGCAAGGAGATGGCTGTTCTTGTGCCAACCTTTCCTAAAGCCACTTTTCCACGGTAAGGCCACCTGTTTTCCCCAGCATACACCCGCAGCTATGCTCCCAGGACACTCATCTCCTGGGCAGACTTGTCTCCTTAGGGGGTGGAATTGCAGCTGCAGAGCCGCCTCTGCTATTCTGGTTGCGGTATTGCCCCTTGTCAGCAAAGGAGTTGTTCTGCATCCTTGGTCCTCTCCCTCACTGCCCCCCGTCCCTTACTTCCTTCTCTGAGTCCCTGCTCTGACAGCTGTTTGCTGTAGCAGCCCCCAGTGACGCCCAAGGACCTTTCCCAGCCTCCCTGGCAGCACAGTTCCAGACTTCAGCCCTCTGGTGCTTGCACAGAAGGGAGCAGGGAGATTTTCTCCTGATGAGGTTACTTGGTTTATTAGTCTGCAGATTTTGTGGTGACATATAAACCAGGGGAATACAGACAACTACATCTGCTCATATTTCTGTTGTTGCAGCGTCTTTGGGCAATAGCTGGGGAAATACACTAAAGAACAAGCGCTGGAAGGATTTTTAGCCCAGATTTCCCTCTTGTTTTAGACATCCATCACTACGAGTTTGAGTGGCCTTAATTTCCATGGGAAGCAAACATAGAACTAGTAAGTGAACTTTTTTTCTTGCAGAAACCACTTTTAGCAGAAACTAGTTTCAGAGCGTGCATACGGCAATGTTCCTGCTGCGGGGGTTTCTGCCTCATCAAGCTGGAAAACAGACAGAGGACCCTGGTTAGACTAACTGCAGCTAACCAGCGTCACCTGACTAGAAACTACAGAATGCTTTTAGCCTGTACAGGATTGATCCATTGAGTAAAAAATAATGGTCTGAGTGTGCCAATGAGTAATGGCAAATAACAAACACATCAGAAAGTATTCCAATAACTCATGGATTTTTTTGAACAGAATAAAAAGCTACATTTGCTTGGTATCTTTACTAGACTCTTTTGCATTGGCTCCACATGCTTTGCCATTTATTTAGGTATCTCTTTTACTAGGAACAGTCATCTAATAGTGTGACACCAGAGACACAATTGTGGCTGTGTGGATGTCCATGGCAAAACTTTGGGAATTTGATTTCATCTTTCTTGACCAACCTGCTCAATCAGTTTGATCCCTCAGAAAGTTTTTCATGCACTTCAGTTTTGACACCTGCTCTATTTTCTATCAGTATGGTAAAGCTTGTTTTTCGCAAGTACTGAAACTGCTCAAATGCACTGTTATGTCCTAGATAATTTCTGACCACCTATGTTAGAAATGCAAATTAGTTTTAGTTCACAAGAATGCTCAGGTCCCACAAAGGCACTATAAATGCAGTCGTCTTCCTCCTGATACAGATATAATGCAAATAATTATGACATACAAAAACACAAGCAAGACTTCTGGACAAAAGCTAACATTTTGTCCTCCAAAGTCTGAGTGACTTGAAAAGATGTGCTGCTCTTTGAATGTACCTTACTGAGTTGGCGTACTGGGGTCTGTGTTTATTCTGTGTTTATCCCATTAATTTCCAGTATTTAAAACTGTCACATTCTTTTAAGAGGACTTTTTGTTTGAAACAATTTCTAATGTATTATTCAGAGTTGAAAACATCTTTAAATGGGTTTGTGATAAGCACACGAGGGAATACAAATATATGAGTTCTGCTGTTAATGTTATTTATTATTTGGAGTGTGGCAGCACTGGTGATTCACTAATGTGCTAGGAGGTGTATAAACACAGAAATGAAGCATCCCAAAGAATCTGTTACTCTCTCATTCCTCCCTTGCTGATTCCAGAATGACTTGCTGGAATGACAGTTTGCTAGATGGAATCAATACCCAAAATGTTGCTTTTCCTAAATTGAAGGCCTGCAGCTTTTCTGGAGGCATAAGATATCTTAATTTCTCTATTTTAACTATGAATATGTTCATTTTTAAGGGCTCTCAAAATCAGGTGCTTAAAGCATGAGACTTGACTGTCTTGAATATTAATACAGAGGGACAAATCCTCTGAACTGTCCTGTGCTCATGACCTCTGTGCAGCTGCTCCCTTATTTGACAGCCACAAATTTGTCTGACACCAACTGGACGTCTCAAGAGCTAAAAGCAGCAGCCCTTCAGCCTGGGCTGAAGTTTGGGAGTGAAGCTTTTAGGAGGCTTCAATCTTCTATGGGGTCAACACAACTGTTGTAAGATGTTAACTAGATGGTTACTCTGGTGCCTGCCCAGATAATTTTTTCCTTGTTGCTAGTCTCTGTTCTACTCTGCTGATCTGGAGGTGAAGGAGAGAAGGAAGCCAGTCTGAGAGCAGCTCTAACAGCATGCCTGTGTCACCATCTCCGCTGACTTAAGACATAGAAAAGCCCAATTTTTAAATCAAAGGGGATGCCATTTTCACCCTTGCATGCAGGCAGAATGGCAATGCAGGAAAGGGAAGGAGGTTCTTTGTCATAGAATGACAGAATGGTTTTGGTTGAAAGGGATCTCTCAAGTTCATCTTGTCCAACCCCCTGTCATGAGCAGGGACATCTTTCACTACATCTAGTGGCTCAAAGCCCTGTCCAACCTGACTTTGAACATGTCCAATGATGGGGTATCCACAACTTCTCTGGGCAACCTGTTCCAGTGTCTCATCACCCTCATCACAAAAAATGTCTTCCTTACGTCCAATCTAAATCTACCCTCTTTCAGTTTAAATCTTGCCCCTTGTCCTGTCACTAAAGACCTTGGTAAAAAGGTCTCTTTCCATCCTTCTTATAAGAACCCTTTATATATTGAAAGGCCACTGTAATGTCTTGCCAGAGCCTTCTCTTCTCCAGGCTAAACAACCCCACCTCTATCAGCTTTTCTTCATAGGAGGGATGTTCCAGCCCTCTGATAATTTTTGTAGTCCTCCTCTGGACCCACTCCAACAGGTCCATGTCTTTCTCATACTGGGGACTCCAGAGCTGGACACAGGACTCCAGGTGGGTTCTCACCAGAGAAGAGTAGAGGGGCAGAATCACCTCCCTCGACCTGCTGGCCACGCTTCATTTCATGCATATATCTGTTGGATACCATTGGCTTTCTGGGCTGCAAGTGCACATTGCCAGCTCATGTCCAGTTTTCCATCCACCAGGATCTCCAAGTCCTTCTTCACAAGGCTGCTCTCAATCAATTCACCCCCTAATCTGTGCTAGTACTGGGGATTGCCCTGAACCTAGGTGCAGGACCTTGGACTTGGCCTTGTTGAACTTCATGACATTTATACCAGGAAAACTCAGCCATCAGTGAGCTGTGCTTTTTCTGCAATGTAGCTGAAGGTCTGAGTTCATTGTAGCCTGCCAGGGTTTCCCCTATTCCTTCTTTCTGCTTAGTATTTCTTACTGTCTTTCAAAGCCTAGGTGATCTGAGTGTCAGAGTGGCAGTGTAAGCAAATTTGTGCCTGATGCTCAAAGGATGTGACCAGAAAAGTAGAGCATGTATCTCCTCCTGCAGGGAGAGCAAAAGAGGCTTCCCAGGCTGAAATCTCACTGCATCACTCACAATTAGCAACTTGTATTTGTTTTTAAAATTGAGATGAAGGATGCTTATTCCTAGAACATTTTTTAACAGAGAACAGTGTAATTTTGGGAAGAGAGAGGTAGGAAGAGTGACAGGATGCCTACCTTGACAGTAGATCTGGGTGCTTTGATTGTCCTCTGATGAAAGCCTTTCCTTTTCTCCTGCTGCTCCTTTGCCGCTTGCTGCTGATACATCCATGTAATATGATGTGGCATGGCATGGTTGTGCCCTGAAAGAAGTGTAGGCTTCCAAAATCTGATTGCTTTGATTGCAGTGTTGTGGAGGTGTTCCTAGGGTGTTTCTGATTCTGGTTCTAGTTTGGTTAGTGTTACCTCTGCGTACTACGGCTGGGACATGCCCAGAATTATCAGCTTAGCACTTTTCAGAGAAAAGATTGTTGTGTGCTTTTCTTCTGCTGCAATTTTCTTGGAAGAGAAGGGAAGGACTGAGGCAGTGGTGCAATCTACTGCTGTCTTCTCTTTTTGCTTGTTCCTGCCCATGGCAGGGCAGAACTGGTGAGTTGTGAACAAAAATCAGTACATACAACTCTCATGAGGCTGACTGCAAGTACTTTTTTTCACAACCCCTAGTTTCCCCAGTACCTAAACATTTCTGCTGAAATATTAAAATGATGGGAAGAAATCTTCCACTGTTAAAAAAAAAAAGGGAGAGAAAAAAAAGAAAAAGCACGGAGGTCAACCAGTTCCATTGTAAACTCTCTCCTTCTCTCTTCACCCACTGGATGTTTATGATAAATTGAGTGCATCTTATCTGTGACTTGCTTACATTATGATGTTGGTCTTTGTTATCACATTGCTGCTCTCTCTAGAAGGAGAAAGGGTGAGCTTAGGTTTTAGATCTTTTGTAATTACAGGAAAATATGCAACTAAGTCATGTTCTCACAGGATTCTCAAAGCTTTTCCATTTGATCCTTCCTACTATTTTAAGAAGAAAGTGTTTGGAAGTGTCTGTGCTTTTTTATTGTCTTTTTTGTTGCTTTAATGCTTTAATAATGCTTTAATAATGCATTGTGCAACTGTGTTGGATGCATGATTGATGCCACCCCTACCTGCCTAGAAAGATAATAATAAAATATCTTAGGGAGTATTTTCTCCAAGTGATGCATATGTGGAATTCTCAGTAATGTCAATGTGAGTTGTGCAGATCCACCCAGTGAGTGAAGACAAGGCCAAAGATGTGATAGCTATATTAGGGCTTATGTCTTTCATGGCAGGCAGACTTCTAAGTGGCAAGCAAGTTTATTTGAATTTAACAGAAAGCCATGCTAAAAAGTACCAGTTCTGTATGATATGCAGATATATTGCCATTATATTTTATGCCCAAATCTTACAGCTGTAGCTGATCTTACTAAAGAAATAGGCTTCTATTAAATATCTTCCACTAACTAGTTTCCATAATTCCAGCGTGATGGCTGAAACTCAACAAAGGATTTTAATAAATCGGCATAAGAGGAAAGATGAAATTCAAAACATACCGCAAACGATTCTTTCTGAAGGAAGCAATGAGGAGGAGTTGAACATCCAAAGCAATATTGAAAAGGTCCTAGGTCTACATTCCTTCCTTATTTTCTTTTGCCAGCAAGAACCTAGTGTGAACATGTGTGCGGCTTGGCATGTCGGCTGAGGTCCAATGTTTGCACTTACAACATCTGGCACAAATTCTCTACAAGTGAAGAGACAGGTTTTGTCATTCTGTCACCTACTGCCCATGAGCTTCATTACCAATAGTGTGATTGTTTGCATTGATCAGATGAAGGAAAACACACAAATTTTGAAAAGCTCTGGAGAATTACACTGTTACATCATTAAAATGGGCATACAATTTTATGGTTGTTAAGTGTTGTTGAACTCATGGTCAGCATTCAGTCATGAATGGATGAAAGTCTTGACAGGTTCTAGGATCTATTTTTAAAAGCCAGCCATGCCAAAATATTTAATATTAAGATATTTTTTTATTTTTAGAAACCTTAAAAAATGCTTTGATTTTCATGTCTGACACTTAAGTTAGAAAATCAAAAACCATCCACTAAAATGGTCTTTTAAAATTGTTCTGGTAAAGAGGACAGAAACACTGGGGCCTTGAACACATTCTTAAAAAAGAACATGCTATGGGAAATCCTTCCACAGCCATGGGAGGTTAGATCAACTGTAAGGAAAAATGTCTGCCAACTGAGAAATATTTTGTCATAAACAATGTTATAAGTGGTGCATGTTGGATTCTGCTCTTCAAAGCTGTTGGAGAATTAAGATTTATTAACACAGAGCTCCAGGCCCTAAATTGGATGTAATTGTGCTTTTGCAGACCTTGCTGTGAGGACTGAAGGAGTTCACTGAGGCTGACAAGATTCTATGGCTATGTCTGCCCCAGTAGACAGAGCAGATCCAGGGTGGGGGTTTGAGTGCCAGACCATGAGTGTCCATAGTGCTTGGTTATTAGCACTTGTCCTTGGCACAATTCAGGCTTGTGCCAAACAGCATTTTCTGAGACAAAGCCTTGGCATGTTTTGGAGAATAACACAAGTAAGGGCTGCTCTCAGTAGGCAGGTTGGATTAGACCACATTGTTTTGGGGAGGAAGAAAGAGAGTTTAGCCAGATGGCCGTGAGCCATTATGACATTTGCCTTTAGGTTTCCCTAGTCTGTTTTATTTATCAGGGTAGACATCACCTGTAAAGTCTCATATGTTTGTAGCAGTGGGATGCCTGTTAGTAACTAAGACAAAAATATCCTGATTCCTTTGAAGCTTTTACATGCATTGACCCAAATCACTCATTTTTTCAAGGACTTTGTATAAAAAATCCAACATATGAATTAAATCAATTTGATATCTCGTCTCTCAAGTGTTCAACTGATAGTCTGCCGGCTAATCCTGGTTGCTCTTTTTCCCAGGGCACCTTGGAGATGCACAGGATCTTGCTCCAGGCTAAATTAATTATCCTAGTGACGGTAGCAGCTGCATGGTCCCAGCTGCCTTCTTTTCTGGCCACATGATAGCAGTAGGGCTCCAAGAAAAAGGGCCACAGGCTCCATGTATTAATCTGGTCATGGGTACCTGCTCCTGACTCTACCTGTGCTTGAATCAGCCCTTGAACAAGTACAGTATGGTGCATGAGAGGTCCATGCATAAATTCCAGAAAGCACTGGGACAACTGCCTGTATGATTAAGTCTACCTACATTATGTCTGCTGACATTTGCAGAGAAAGAAGTGGCCCATTCAGCCAGAAATGCTGTGTGCCATTGCTGTACAACATGTCCTTCACTACTGTCCAAGTGTCCTTTTGTTCCTTTTGAGCTCATTAACTCAAGATCAAATATTTGACTCTAGGGTGTCTGGGTCTTCCAGGCTTTCCCGTGCAACCCATCTTTTGGACCCTGGAAGAGTTCATTCACAGAAGTTCCCAATTTAATACATGTGCAAGGACCTAATTCTAAACTGATGCTCAGCTATTGTCTAACACTGTTGGTGCCCCAGGATCCTTAGCAGGAGACTTCAGTCAGAGAATTCCTAATGGCCTTCGTTTCTGCTGCTTGGCATGATCCCTTTCAAGCAGGGCACCTGAAAATGCCAAACTGCTCGGTGCCTAAATGATAGCAAGATTCACAAAACATGAGTGTGTTTTTCTGATCATCTTGGAGAGTCCTGATATAATAAAGTATTTCAGGATGTCTTCACCAGCTTGGGTCACAATCAAAACCCAATGACCCAGCTCAAATGCTCAACAGCCCAGTGCATGTAGCACTCAGGCATAACACACAGAGGCTCATTTTCTTCTCCTGCTTCCTTTGGAACACAGATTTGAAGCCACATCTTACCCTCCCAATAGAAAATCTTCCACCAGATCAAGAATTCACCAGCTATCACACAATAGCATGAACTAAGATGGGTCTCTCATCCCATCTTGCTGAAGCTAATCTACTTAGTATAAAACACGCAAAATATTCATAGTAAATATTCAGACTCTATAGCTTAATGACTACGCCTGTTGCCTGGAAGATTGGGTCACCACCCTAGTGAATAAACATCTGAGATTTACAGATAGTGGACAATGCCAAAGAGAAAGTACTCCTTTCGGAGTGTGATTATTTAGCCAAGAAATTATTACAGCTTCCTTCATCTTCACAGGGGCAAATTTTGACTGGAGATACCAGTCTCTGGGATGAAATTATACTTGCAGCGCGAGCTACCATAGTAATAATATTCTATAGAAAAATAAAAAAGACCCTGAGACAAATTCTTTAACCCAGCCTCAGCATTGCTGTAGCCTACAGGAAAGATCTTCAACAGAAATTGCAAAGTTAGACTGACAGTGGTGCTTTTGGATGATTGCTCCTATTCATCAGACTTCCAGTCCTTAGCGAAATCAGGATGAAGAGGGTTACATTGTTTTTTTCTGTAGTGTAGGCTTAGAAAAAATAATGTTGTCCTATTCATTTATTATCAAATTTGAACAGTTTGCTTTTGAAATGCTAAGAGTTACCCCAGCTGAACTCTCCTTTCTAGGCAGTAACTAGTTCAGATTGCCTTCCATGGGACTCTAAAATCAATACAGAGAATGAAGGATAGATGGGAAAATGTGCATTAATCCATTAATTTAACCTTCATCTTCAAGTCATTATGCTAAAAAAATCAAGATTCTGATAAATTGGACTTTTTTCTTTTCTCCTACAACCCACTTAGAAATCCAGAAGTCATAAAGTTTTGCCTTGTTGCAAGCTATAAGTTATGGTGGCACAGCAATATTTTTTACTGTCCAGATAAAAAAGGAAATTACTAACTCCATCCGTGCCTGGTGATGCAGTTAGCTGCCTGAGGTCTCAGTGGTTTCACTTCATTTAACATGAGGAAGTATAAAACTGACATATAAAAATTCCCTTGAGCGATCATTCATAATTGTAAAAAAAAACTTTTTTTAAGGTTTTCTGATCTGTCCACACATTGATTTTTATGCAGAAAGCATCTTTTTTTTTACAAACAAAAGGTTCTTTCACATTTGTTATATAGCTTTCCACTTAAGTTTTCCTTTTTTTTTTTTAAAAAAATTGATACTATATTTAAATTTATCCTCTACACCCATTCTTTGTAGCCTCTGAGATGACCAAATGTTGAGATTTTGAGAATCTTCTACCTTCTCCAGCTATTGCTGGTGTCGCTAACTTTGTTAATGAGGCTTTCTTAATTTTTTCCTATAAAATGATCCAGATATTTTAGCAAAATTTTCATTGCTGTTATTTTATGAATCCAGTCTCCCAAATTCAGTGAGGAAGGAGACTTTAGAGCTCTTCACAAGGAATTGTTGTACATAGACCAGATAGATTTCCAGTCTGTCATTATGGAGCTTACAAGCCTCATGCTTTGAATATTTAATTTCTCCAGGTAGGCTATGCTTACAGGAAATGTTGACCATACCATGGTGGTTGGAGTTCATGTGTGTAAGACATTTGGAGTGATTGCAAATATATTGACAAATGTGCAAATACTAATGATTTGTATGAAGCACTGAAGTCAGTATCATTTTTTTCCATGTAGTCCTGACTGTCAGATCTGAGTGACATCAGCGCCATGAAGGAGAATGGGGACATTCTTGTTAAAAAGAAAATGGATGGTTTTGAAAGATACCACTAAAAGTTTGCAGAGCCCATACTCTTTTTAATTCTAACTAGTTACCAGGTAATTTATACCGTGGCTACTGATCATTTTAGTCAAGGTAAAACTGTGACAAAATACCAAAGAACAGTTGAAACAAAGAAGTGTGCTGACACATTACACTACATGCATCACACATCTACACCTTAGATGGGGAAGTCAGTAAGGGAAGATTTGGTCTTCAAGATTTTGTGAGGAAGCTATAAACAAATGCAAGTTTTAAATAGAGCTCATTCAAAAAAATGGGAGTGATAACTGTTATTTGTTTATAATAATGAATTAAATTAGACTGACCAATTCACAGCATCCTCAGAGAAACTGTATATGCGCTTTTAAACGTTATGCTATTGCAACGATGTGAAATCATCAAAATCTCAGCTTTTAAGATGGAAAAATTTTTTTCCCTTCATGGTTGTATAGAAGCTGGAAAATGGGATCCCAGAAGGCTTAAGAAAGAAAAGAGAGTCATGAGACATAAAAATTTAAAAATACAATTCTATTGATTTTTATTGCAACCTCTTAGCTTTTTGATGTCTGCCTGAAAGTGTATGAACACTTGTCACAGAGGGACCTTGCTGATGGCGTCCAGTGCCTATGAGCTCCTAAGTTTGGCAGGAAGAGCCTCTAAATTCAATGTCACAGTAGCAGGTTAGTTGATCTCATCCCTTTCTCTCTATATCTGTGGCTTCCATGGAAGAAAAATTTGTCTGCACAGAACCTGAGTGAATGAATGTAGCATATGTCACTGTTACCATTTAGGATATGATAGACTGTACATTTTTTTAATTTTCTAGAACTTAGATGTTGATTACTCAGGCAGTCAGTACAAGACAAAGGAACCTGCCAAAGATAATTCAAGTCACCTGTGCTAGAAACCTGACTTAGACTAGGATGAATTACCCTCAAGAATTGGCCACCCTTCCTCATTGGCTGTTACTGGAACCAGGACAACTAGGTTAGACAAACTGTGTCTTTTTTAGGTGCTTCATGTCAGGTGAGAGCCCTAATTTCAGGCCATTAAACTTTATCCACCAGTAATCACAGTAGAAGGAAATTCCTCATGTGACTTCTGTGAAGCTAAATGCACGATGTCATCACTTGACTGCCTAACTCCAAGTCCCTGTGCCAGCATATGGGGCTCTATGGGTATCAAAGGAAAGTTTTGTCCCACAAGGACAAAACAGTATCTTTTTACTTGTCAGAAACAAATTATTATTTTCAATTTAAATCTTCCAGTCAATCCAAGATTGTCAGGCTGAAGTAGATACTGTCTAGGAAGATGCCAGACCACAGGGTGAAAGTGGACCACATTATAAGTCAATTAAAGAAAAGACTTGCAAAGAGAGTTGCCAGGCAATCTTGGGGTGGGGTGCCTGTCAGTTCCACCTGCAGATAACAAATACAAAAAGCACATAAAAGACCTACTAACATCGATTATCTGTTTCAGGTGTTTGAGTGGGTGGCTTGCAAATGCATGATATGACCATAACTTATAAAAAAAATTTCCACATACATTGTTGCAAGCATGATATTATACTCAGAGATCGTATTTAATGAAGTACCATGTATTTTCTCAGGAGGCTCTTTTGTCTCAGGAGATAATAAAATACTCAGAGTCTTACAGGTGGTTCCCATTCAGAGAAACAATTGGTAATAAAGTGCATTTAGTTATCAAGGACAATCAAAGCTATGTTTTCCTGAATTTGTAGGTATCAAAGAGAATGAGGGTAGCTCTTTGCTCATAGCTTCAAGTCCCATTCATACTGGGCTTGCTGTTTTCTTGAGCTTTATTTCAAGTGTTTGTTCTAGCTGTAACCTTGGCGTTTCTAATGTGGTTGTGGGAGTACTGGGGGTGTGTGACAGCTTGTGCCTCCCACTGCTATTTCTGTAGCAGTAATCAGACCTCGCTATGTTATGGATGTGGGAAATATCTTTTGTGCCTGTAAATCCTTAGCACTTGCATTGACCACAGAGGTGGGAACTGGATGGGTTCCACACATACTGGAACTTGCACTCACATAAATGTTTTCAGGTCTGGGATTTCACTGTCTTTATACACATATGTACACACGCTTTGCATGTACCTGAATTATAATATTTGAGACAATGCCCTTCCAAACTTCTTCCATATGCCTATATGCTTTCCTCAGGGTAAAGACTAAGACTTTACTCCTGTTGTATAAAGTGTAAAACTTTTCACTAAATAAACTTTATCTTTAAAATTGGATTAAAGATAAAATGATCAGTGGTAGAACATAGCTGCCAGATTCTTCCTGTCAGCTACAGATTATGTGGCATAACCTGCCGGGCACTGGGCCCTAGGAGTCTGGGTCCTGCCTGTTTCATTAAGCAGTATGAAGCCGGCTGTCAGCTATTAGCATGCAGAATATTAGCAGCACCATACCTGTCAAAGAGGAAAAAAGAGCCTCCATACAGCTATATCACTGAAATCCATTCATCAGTTTACTGAACTGAAGCTTGATAGGGGGTTTCTCAAACGCATGTGATGCCCCATGCTGTTAAGAGTTTTGTATTTTGATCTCAGATTACTCTGAAAGATTTGTGCTAGCTCCTTTTTGGTTATATCTGAAGTTGTTCAAAGGCAAAAGTTATTTCTTCCAAAGCTGAGTGTAATTTGCACTCACCATGTTGCCCCAGAGACACCTGTTTCATGGTTTGGGATGTTGGAGGGAGGTAGAAATTCATTCTTCCATTTTGCTGAGTGTGCCACCAGAGGCATCCCCTGCACTCCTGTGGTTCTCATGCTGTTGGCTTTCAAATCTGGGCCTTGGCCTCTTTGTGTCTGGCCACAGTGCAGTGAAATCTGGCTACAGCGAAGCTGAGGAATGATGCCAAGATGTGGATTAGGGAGGTTCCACTTGATAACAGGCTGTTGTATGTGCTTTACAGAGGTGAGATGGTTTTATGATAAGAAAGGTTTGCATCTGAGAATGAAATGAAATGCGCAAGAGCAAAGATATACTTTGGTATCTTTCTGAAAGCTTCAGTGCTCTTCAGCTACCAATCCCCCTCTCTCTAGCCCCCCTACATCTCTGTCCTTTGTAAACTGTTGGCTGAAGATCCTAGAGCTCTCGAGAGGTCTTGGCAGAGGTTAAAGCTGCTTGAATGCCTGGTCAGATTTCTGTGTGGAAATCTGGAAGGTTGGCAAGGGACAGTTTTGTGGATATTCTCTTTGTTCACTCCATTTAATGACCCAGAACACAGAAGCACTGTAAATGCATAGAAGTCATGCAAAAGCATCTTTATGTAGCCTCAGAGTTCAAATTTCTCATCTTCTACATCCTTTTGTCTTTATTTCTAAACTCATTATTTTCCAGATCATGATGTTTCCTGACAAGTAGCTGAGATGCTGTGATAAAATGACAATAGTCCAAAGTTCTAGCAAACCAGAAAAAGCAAAGATGTCAAAAATTAAGGCCATTTGTAAAGCATATTTCCACATTTTTGTTCTACAATATAAACACAAAGTTTTATAAAGAGGAAGAAGTCCCATGTACTTAAGATATAGACTAAAGAGGTCAGAGTTCTCCCACAAGCCAACTTTTACGTGTTTAAAAGCTAATCTACTAACCTTTAAAAACCTATATATTAAGCTATTTGGAGGAAGAGTCCTTGTTTCACTTGTACTTGGGTGTATATATCAGGTAATCAGTTAGAGCAAAAATAAATATTGGAGTTGGACTGTCTGCGAGATGACCACATGGAGGACAATGAGTCAGCCACTAGAGATATTTATATTTACCATCAGTCTATCTCGTGAGATTTTGATGTTGAATTCCCAAGAACTACAGTTCTTGGTGTGAGTTCTGGCCTGAATGGAGTCAGAACCAGTCTTTGTTAAACTATAAATTTACACATTTGGAGAAGCTGTTTTGTTGTGTGAATATAAGCACTCATGAAAGGGACTGGGTGGTGGGTCTGACCTTTTGTAATATGAGGAACTGACGGACCCCAGCATGTTGTGTAGCTAAATATAGGGGGACATTCACCTCATTTCTAGATTCAGGAGTCACATTTAGGGTCAGCTAGACAGGAAAATGTTTTGATTTGCACATATTTAGTATAAATATTTCTGTGTAATTTTATGTACCTTGGCCTTCGTCAGCATTTCTATCTATGTACATGCCTCGCCTAAAGATTTTTCTGTTTCAAAGCAAGCCAGAGCAAATCACTGCAAGGGTATCTCTGTGCCAATTGCACAAAAAGTCCACAAATTAAAAATCTTTTTAAGAAGAAAAGTAACCTGAACATGAGTTTCTCTGCAGAGGGATTTTTTATTACTCTTAATGTCCAAAGGCAGTAGTTCACATTATGAACTAATGGCCTGTGAAATGTCATTTAAAAATAAAAGATGTGTTTGAGTCAAAGGAATAACAACATCTTTGACTGTCCTATGTTTTTTCCCCAATGTTTTGAAAGTAATTTAATTTTTTCTTCTATTTTTTTTTTAGAAAGATACTTGATCTCAGGCTAAAAAAGGACAGACTTAATTACAGACCATAGCTTTTTTGTCTCAATTTGCACAATTTTGACAACAGTGCTTTAAATGCAGGGACACTAACACAGCTTAATTGAAATTCTGATGATGTTTTTTGCACTAATTGATACCCATGTTGGCAGACTGAGCTCAGCGACCCAGGAATGAATGGACAGGAAGAATGAGACTATCAGCTTAGCCTTGCAGGTGGTCTTTCCTGACCAAGATTAAAGAACATTGGCAGGGCACTGCAGGAGAGCCAGCACCATTGATACCCTATGCTATTCTCATTTCATATTTAAGCAGAGCATTTCAGTGTTCAGGCTGAGATTTTCAGTCTGGCTCCATTTGCAGTAGTAATAATAATAATAATACTTAAAAAGGACTGAGAAATGACTTGATTACACTGTGTAAGGAGGTTGGCAAGGAGAAAATACCAGGTACAAAAGAGGCCTTTAATCTGGCAGAAAAAAAATAGGTGAGAACTAATGATTTGGCTTGGGTTTAGCATGAATTCAGATTAGTATAAAATACAGATTAATAACAGGGTAGAACTAGGGTGTTAATAACCTCGGGAATGAAATTCCAAGGATATTTTAGATTCTGCATCCTTCGAAGTCCTCAGATAGCTGTCTAACACAGAGTCTTGGACTCAGCACAAATAAAACTGGCAGGATATACTATGGCCTACAATATACAGGAGATCAGACTAGTCAGTTCTGTCCCTTAAAGGCTATTAATCCTGGTAATACTTACTTCTTATGTAGTGTTTTCATCAGTTAATATAAGAAAGTAAATCAGTAGCGGTATTCCCATTGTACAGATATGGCAACTGTATCTCAGGGAAGTTAAATCACTTGCCATAAGACATTTAAGAAGCCAATGGCAGAAGGAATAATACAAAGCCTGTTTGTCAAATTCTGCCTTATCAACTGGACACAGTAATCTGTAGAAAAAACCTCACAGATACAGTTAATTTCATTTCATATTTAAAAATGAAGGGAGGGAATAATATTTGGCAATTGAATACAAAAAATAAGGGAAGATTAGATTAGACTAGCATAATGATCTCTTCTCCCAGTGCCTCTAGGAGGTACACAGGACTCTCTTAAGGGTAAGTTAGTAGGTGAAGAAATATGACACAAACCTATTTTCAGTAACTTCAGAAACCTCCCTATAGAAAGCCATTTTTGAAGGCAATCTTATCCCATTTGGCGAATGTTTGCATGAGGAACTTCTATTTATTTTTTAAATTAAAGAGCATAACAATAAGTGGCCTAGGGTTAGGGCGGCAACTGCAGCGGTTTACCTTGATAGGAAGAGGCTTTGTTGGAACTGCGGGGACGAAAAAGCTGACAGGGCACTTAATCTGGCTTTGTGATAATTGAAAATGAGATGGCCTATTGGCCTGGGATGTGCATTTGGTTTTTACGGAGCTGCACCGAATCAGATCTTAAGGTGGAACCTAAAAAGGCTTTTGTACATCTGGGCCAGACTATTTCTTTCTGCTTTTCATTTCATGCACTAGTACTAGTATAAGCCCAGTCCTGAAACCTGGAAAATTTCTACTGATGACAGACTATACAAGAACAGAGCAACTATACAAGTAAACAGAAGGGAACAAGACAGCAGAAAAATACATAAGCATTTTGAAATGTTGCAATATTGTTGTTTATATTAAGTTAAATACCTCTATTGCACACACAGCATAGACAACTGCCAAGATTTTGTGCATGACAGGCTGTGCCAACATTTAAAGTCAGATGCTCCAAAATCCTGAGAGGAGAAGGAAAAAAAAAAAGACATTTTAAATGAATAGACAGTGCAGCCTGTCCTCCACAACAGAGTGGAATGATCTCTGGTAACTAAGTGTGATCAGCTAGCAGTTCTGAATGCACTATCACATTCATCACTGATGTTTATTAATGCTATATTTCTAGGGCAATAAATCCAGTTTATTGTTAAAATGATATTGTTTGCATGAGCTAAGGATCATTGACCTAGAATTAGGTTTAAGAATAAGCTCTTTTCCTAAGTCTGAGTGTCTTGCACACACGTAGGCTGATGTACATTTTCACAAAGGTGCATTGGTATAAATTTGAATTTAAATCTCTCTACTGTACCTGCTGATCATAGATAGCTGTACTCTTTTTAAACACAATTAAATCCCATTGTTATCAATAGTCTACAGCTTGAAGAGCTCACAGAAAGGAACAGCACTTTCAGAGCTGAGCAGATACTACTTATGCTTGGTTTGGAATGGCCACAGTGCAGGGTTTGGTTTGCTTTTGGGTCTGCACCTGTCAGCAGAAGGGTGAGCTTGAGATACCATTAGAAGTGTCACTGGCAGGAGAAGAGGAAACTGGAAACAGGTTTTGACCAGCTGGAGTCCTCCCCATACCATGTAAGGGAGGCAGAGTGAAATGAGAGCTTGTAGTTCTCCTACAGCCTTCTTTGAACAGCCAGGTCATTCATCTAAAGGGCTGGTCAGCTGGGCATTTGCCTATGATATAAAGCAGGGGTTCAGAGAAAGGAGGAGGTTCTAGAGGAATATAGTCAGGATTTAGGAAGTTTCTTGACTGTTCATATTCTGTAGCTTGTATGCTGCAGTTAAGCTTATCATGTAGGACAATAGCAACGTGATTAAGTCACGTGAATATTTGATTACAATTAGAATGGATTCATTCTACTTTTCATGTTTAAAAAATGCTGCTGCCTTTCTTTTTGTGGGTGGGTGCTGTTTTCATTTAAATTTAGAAGGTGCAAGAACATGCAAATGCAGCAGCACAATCATATCATCATTTTGATTCAAAAGTCAATGGCCCTCTGAGAACCATGCAGTAGCTCGTACATCAACAGGATGGCGAACGGGAATGTAAAGTGTGCTGGTGGGATATTACACATGCTGAGCCTGATTCTCCTCTCATGTATGCTGTTAAAACACAGAAGTAACAGTGCTGAAATCAACACTGTTATACTGGTGCATGTGAAGGAAGAGTCAGGCTTTCTATGTGTCAAATTCTTTGATCATCTCAGCTTGGAAAGGGGAGTAATCTAAAATGCTTTGGAAGCTACATTCACCTAAAATGTTCAGCTGAACCAGTGCTTCAAAAATGATAATTTCTTGTGTTCTTTGAAGCACTTAGTCAGCTAAATCATTTGAAATACATTATTACAGAGGCAGTCAGTGTCACTGCCAGAGCCCCCGTTCCTTTAGAACATCCATTACCAACCTTGTTTTGAGTATTTTCCATAGTAACTCAACCATTTTAATTTGCTGTGGACCGAGGCAGAGCAACTTTGCAGCCTTTGTAAATTCCCACTAAAAATGCATGAAAGTCTGTTTAGCTGTGTTTCTTTCTTTCTTAAATTTAAAAAATCACATCAAATCTTTTTGATCTTCAAGCTGAATATGTATGCAATGCCATGCAAAATGTCTTTCTTATTTTGAATGTTGAGACAGAGGTTAAAATATCTAACACTATAACCCTATAATTAAAAATAAAATAATCCTTGAAGTAAATACATATTTTCATCTACTATTTCCCCTGCCTAGAAATCTCACAACAGCATTTTATTTACAGGCCAGCCTGAATATCTTATTCTCAGTTTTCACTTTCAGGACAAACAGCTAAAACTTGGTTTGTACCTTAACTCTGCATATGAAATATTTTCTATTGTCTTCTGAAGACAGGGTGGAATTCAACCGTTCCCTTTTTACAGATGGTGAAATTGAGAGGGGAGAGTTTTGTAAATTTTATGAGATCTGGACATGAAAAGTTTCTTGTTCCATAGAAGAGAGAACAAATCCCCTGATGATTATGACAAGAACGAAAGAAGGCCCATAGTTTGTGTGAAGGATGGAAGACTTTTTCATATATCAATTTTTTTCAGTGAGACTTCCTAGAGAAAGTTGCAGCTTCCTTAAGAAGTATAACTTCTTATTGCACCAAGCGCACAGAGTCATCAAGAAAGGAGGTATATATGATACCGATGAAGAAAACTTGTTGTTTCTCACATTTTAAGTGGATTAGAAATATTTGTGTACATCTTACTGTGTTATGTATTTTTCTCTGTGTTCTCTGATTTATTTTATGACTTTTTTTTTAAAAAAAAACCAAACAAGAAAAAAGTCTATAGGAAGCCCCTGAATATGGAACAGACCGATAACCTTCTCTCCACATGGTAGCCTTGTATTTTTTTTCCACTGCTTTTTCTGTGTGCATTTAGTTTTTGAATTGTGCCTTTGACATTTTTGCAGTGTCTGTTGTTTACGTGGTAAAAATGGTCCTGGTGTTGCAACCTGTTTTTCTGGATCATCCGTAAACTTCCTCTCAGACTTGTGTGGTAACACCTAGAATTACTCACTCATGAGAAACGCTGCCCAGGCTGGCAGGCAGAAGAATATTGATCTGAGGACATCTACATACTCCTGGCTGGTGTTATACTGCATAGTAAATACATAGGTTAAGGTCTCTCTTCAACAGCTGTAGCCTTGTCTGGGGTCATGGTGATACCCCCTGTCCTGGCCCCCAAGTACTAGAAGGAAAGCCAAAGCCAAACTGGTACTAGAGGTATCCCCTTGCCTTGAATGCTGGTCAGTATAGATGCTCGAGTACTTAACTGTGGCATGGCTTTTTCTCAGTATGCATATTATGATTGTTTAATATTTTATATTAGATATACTTCATATTATGAAAAGTGTTTCAGTTTGCTAAAGCCTTGCTAGATTGTATGTGGGCTGAAATTTTCCCTAATGGAGATATTCTTCAGCAGATTTCTTTCCTTTTATTCTCTCTCTCTCTTGAAATTCCTTTAAAAAAAGTTCTGGCTATTTTCAGTAAGCAGGTTTGAAAAACAGCAGAAATACCCTTTTAACCCTATACAAGAAAACAAAGGAAATTTCTGGTACTTTTCTCTCTGAAGAGCTCAAGCATCCCTCTGCTTTGGAGCAAAGCATTTAGCAGAAAGGAGCTTTCTGTGCTCTGTTTTGTGGCTGTGGCTCTTGCCAGCCTTGTGTTTGGCCAATTCGTGTGCCTTTGGAAAACTGCAGTTTGCACACTCACAATGTAGTCAGTAGAGAAAGCTTAGATTTCACCTGCAACATGGCTACCAAGGAGGCTGGGACTCTCGTGGGGTTTGCCCCCAGTTACAGCTGTGGTCACAGTGGGCTGGGCTGGGAGCTCAAAGGGTTTGTCCCCATACGCTCTCAGGGAGCCCTTGCTGAACACGGGCAGCCTGGAGAAGGAAGCTGGGACTGGGATGGAGCCATTTGGGAGAGGGTTCTGGAGTGGAGAGTGGGCCTGGGGTCTTCAGGGACAGATGAGCAAAGCACCAGACTGAGTGCCTCCATCTGCACCAGTAGAAGAGCTGGAGCTGCCAGGCAAATGTATAACGGTAAGGTGAAGAAGGCATCCTGGCTTTGGATGGAAAGACTTAACAAAATGTTATTTTAATGATTTTTTTTTTAATAGGGAACATTGGGGCCACTGATAAAAATTCTTGGACTTTGTGCTCTTGACAAACGGCACAGATGAAATCACGCTGAGTGCCAGTAGTCTGCTCTCGGTCAGGGGCTTCAGTACACTGAATGTCTTCTGAGAGACCCCAAGCAATATCCTGTGCACATCTGTGGAAGCAAAACAGCACTTGTGAAAGAACCATAATGTGGCCTGTAAAGTCTTGTGCAAAATATATCTTCCTTCAGAATTGCTTGTTTGATTAATACTCCTGAAACTAATGCTTTTGTTTTGTTTTGTTTTGTTTTTTAAAAATATTGATTTTTATTTTGCAGTTCCACATATCAACAGCAGTATTTAGTTATTTGTCTTCTCTGACTCACTTTAGAATCACCTTATAAGGTAAAAAACCTTATGTGCTACCTTTTACCTGCCAGGATTTGGACACTTCCATTACAATTGCTAATACACTATTGTACTGACTGACTGTTAATAAAATTTTGCTTAATGTCTAAAGCAAGACCTTTGCAGAAGTTTGTTGCTGAATTTTTTAGATTCATGTATCTGGGAATTAAGCTATGGGACTAAATCCTTGTTTTAGAAAGTATTGCCCCAACAAAATCCACAAAACTGTGGGGTTTTTTTTCCAAACAGTTTCAAACTTATCTTGAAGTGATTTCAGAGAATGCAGCTTGTCTTGTTTGGAAACTAAAATATTTAGAAAAGATCATTCCGATTCTGCTTGTACATAAGATACTGACATTCATTCAATAGCTAAAGAGCGCTGGAATCAGTCCTTCTAGTGTTCTGCATCTTTCTACTTTAATTTCTCTGAAATTGTTGTGTGATTAGCTGTTAAGTAAGTAAATAAGTATTAGAGTATTAAATATTGGGAGCCAAACTCTTGCTGCTTGGAGCAGTGTGAATTCAGTGTACTTTACCCCAGGGAGATTACTCTAGGTACAGATCAATTTAAGTCAGAAAAAATAAAATGGTAGTAATGTATGAATATTTTGTTTGTGAGTTGTGTGTCTATGACCAATATTTGTATAAAAAAGCACTTTCTGGGAAAATAATGGTTTATCTTCTACTAATACTATGAGTCCAAAGTATTTCTTTGATTGTGACCTTTAATATAATTTTTTTCAATTTGCTGTTTAGCAGCTGACTTTAACATATTTCAAATAGAGCTTTTTAATATAACCCATTATAATATTCCAACCTCATCATAATCTATTTTTCTAACAGGGTCACCTTTTACACATGAGGAGATGAATGTATTTTATGAACATCTATTATTTTTATAAGGATGTCTGATTGAAAGCTGCATTTTTTTAATCCATAAGATTTAAAAAAAGAATCATATACAACTTTGAAAAATTCAAAAATGGGTTATTCTTGGATAAAAGTATACTCTCTGCTGCCAGTTGTCTTCTGTCTTGAATAATATTTTGTAATCTTCTACTGACAACTGACTCTAAAAGATGCCTAATCTGTCCTTAGACATGGCATAGAGCTGCAGTTGGTATAATATCTGTTTCTGCTGCAAAAGGCATTTAAAACACTTTCTACATAATTTAAATGTACTGTGTCTTTTCTTCATTTTCAGGAGGAAAAAAAAAAAAGGCAATTCAGAGTTCCACTGCTGGGGGCTGTCTGTTAATCTTCTTCCATTGTTTTATTTACATAGATTTATGAAATCCCAACAGAATTATACTTGTTTGTGTGTAGTGCTGCTACTTTGATATGAGGAGGAAGTAGTGGCTCTGCCCCTCATACACAAATTCATTAAAATGTTTATTCAATTTCAGGCTCATTTGTTTAATCTTTTAGACGACAATAGGAATATATAGAAAGCTGATCAACAGGACTTTTGTTTTGACCAAACTCTAAAAATATAGAATTATTTTTTATCTGGAAGAAGGTTTATTTCTGGTCTGCTCTGACAGAAGGGTGATAGGTTTCTATCTCTTAGTCTAATTAATACCTTTAATCTTTTTTAGTGGTTAAACGGTCTCCCTTTGGTTGCAAGGCAGAGAAGAGATAAAGGCACATAAGGCTGGAGGTTAATCCCTGTATTTTTATTCCTTAATTTCTGCTATAGGGATTCCCTTTCCATCATTTCTGTTTACTTTTAAGCACTCTTCAGATGCTGGGAGAAAAAGACAACAAGAAGTTTGATTAGGGCTATCACTCAAGATTAACCAGACATTAAACTTTTTGGAATTTAATAAGAAATAATTGTTAGCTGAACAAATGGGCTAATCTGGTTCTACATCCATTTTTTTTTATTATGAAGTCTGAGAAGGAAACAAAAAACAATACTTTTATGTGGACGGTTTTGTTTAGCTACTGCTCTGCCTTGCATTGTTCCAGAACAGATTGTATGTGAAACATAGTAACAAAAACAATTGCAGGCAAAACTTATTAGGTGGCTGGATTAGGAAACCAGTGTGTGCATTTTCCTTGCTTTCTACCAGTATCTTAGGTCACTTCTTTATGGACAAAATCTAATGCCAATGTTATGTTGAGTATGAAATTAAAAAGGCACAGAACCTTAATGCCATTTCATTTAATATGCTCTCACCTTAAGAGTATGAGGTGAGACTTTCATTTAAGTAAATTCTGAGGTGGTTTAAAGGACTTTCTGAGAAAAAAAACTCATGTAGGTAGAAATGTGGGGATTTTAATTGCTGGTAGTGGTGTGGGTCAGGTTCTTCCCTTGTTGCTTCTTGGAAAAAAAAACCCAACCAACCAAACAAAAAAAAACCCAAAACAAAAAAAAAACCTGAAAATTCAGCCAAGATATTTTGTCTTGATAACCTATGAAAGTGTGTCGGAGATGGATACATTGTACTTTAAAGGTTGTAAGTACTATCACAGAAAGAGTTTGGTGATAAAAATCACATTTTCTTGACTTTTCCATTTAGAATTTTAATGTGTTTCAGTGAACTGTAGATGTCGGAGTATTCTGCAAATGAGATTAGAAGCTCTGATGTAACCCTTCCAAAGAGATTATAAGATTTAGGATGTGGGCTCAGACATGTACGTGTCCTCAAAAGAGACTTTAAAAAAAAAATTGGATTTATTGTTTTTATTCTCCTTTGTATACAAAGATACTGTCTTCTTCATTAAGTGATGCTTGTGTGCTGGAGAATCTTGAATAAATGACTTTCCTTTTGCCGTTGAACTGATATGGACCGTATTCTGAAAAGGAATTCTTTAAGTAAAACCACAAATCCAAAGACCACCAGCCAGAGATATAAAAGTTAGACAAGAGCAGATAGTACCTGTAGTTTTTATATGAGTTTTTTTCACTTTGGAAAATTACAACAGCTTTATAAAAAGTCATGCTTCTTTGTGCGCAACATACTTGTTTGGTGCCAGCTTACCATACAAGTAGTAAGTGCCAATATTGCCACGGTCTCCACAATATTAGTTCTCTGCACAGTGGGGTGCAGCCTAGCTCAACCACAGTCTTGCCTGCTGGGGCCCATGTACCACCCATACACCCAGCAGCCATCTTTCACACCGCCATGGGGCCTGCAGCAGGCGAGCTTCCTCCCGTTCACCTCCTCCCCTTCTGCCCCCAGCAAAGAGCCCTTTCGGTGATACAATGATTTCTGATGGCCATACTTTGAGAGGATGACATGATGCTGCTCCCATCTAGGTAGCAGCCATGCAGAATGGTCAGCAGATTAATGGAGGCAGCTGGGAAAGAAGGAACTTTGGGTTCTCCTTGTGAATTGCTATGTGTTGCATAGATGAAATAGGCAAACATATATAGTAGTGGTGTGTTCAGCACATCGGCAAAACAAGGTTTGAAAAGGAAGGTGGTGTCTTTTGGTTGATATTTTGGAAAAATACATGCGAGTTCTGAGGCACAGAAGTCCTTCTTCATGTAACTGATAAAATATCTCCGAGTGGTTTATATTATGGAGATTAATAAACTAAACACTGGATTTAATGGTTAGGATTTTAGGAGAATGTCCCATAATGTATGAGGTACTTCTACAAGCGGTTTATAAAGTTGTTATGCTTTGGGCCCCTCAGCTGCTTAAAATTTGAGTACATGCATAACTGCTTTCCTGAAACGGATGCAAAGTGTTCAAATCTGGCATGAACAAACCCTCAACTGTAAATTATTCTTGTTCATATGGTTCACCATGACTTAAAAAACTGGAAAAATTATAATTAGTGGTGCCAAAAATTTAGCACTTCTTTTTTTGTTTGTTGATAGGATTACTGCTATGTGTAGGAAAATAGTAGAGTGACTGAAAATGTTCAGTATTTTTCCTCTGTTTCATACTATTGATTTTCAGCTCTGCTCTAAATTATTCAACAGCAGTTAAGCCAATGCATAGTATTTTAAAATAAGACTACAAGAATAGGTTTTTATTCCCCTCCAATTTTTGGAAGAAGTAGCATTTTAGCAGAAAAAACAACAGGTCCAAACAGCCCAAGCACCTTCACTGTTAAGGGCAACTGTGTAGTCTGGGTTAGCCCAGATTTGTAGACTGAGGAATTCTTGAGCTTCTGATTTAAAACAATTCACATAGTAGCTGTGATAACACCGCAGACGCTGGGAGCTCTGGGACTACTGAGTCTGAGAGGATCCTGTCCTGAAAGGGACCTCGGGGGCCAGTTTTTCCCAACAGGCACCTCTGCAGGCTGCGGAAATCAAGACGAGGTTTGGAACTGTGTTTGGGTCTCAGGTAGTTTTGTCGATGTTGCCACTGAAGCGCGAACCTTCACAAGGTCTGAAATGCCATTAAAATGAAATGGGTTTTGGGGTTTTTCTAATGTGTTCTTCTTTGTAAAATTCCATGACACAGTTTGTGATGAAAAAGGTGAAAAAAGCCTGAGTCAAGAATCTCATTAATTTGAAGGCAATATTGTATTTTACCCGTGCTCGATCCACTTCCATTTATTGTCATGTCATATACCTCAGCAGTAAAATCTCTACAGCAGGGAATGTTGGAATAAGGCACCTACTACAAGAAACACCTAATTTATTATTGGGGCAGCTAGGTACTATAGTAACACAAATAATTAACATTAAGTGGCCTTTAATGAGGGGTTTAAAAGAGAAGAGAGTATTGCCTTTATAGACTAGTTCATTAGACATGAATGTATGTTAAGAAGTCCATTTTAATTTAGTGCTTCATAAATAAGAATGTCTTGTCACAGAGGAAAAAGGCAATGACTCTTATACTGTCCTCACCTCATTATCAGAAAGATATTGGCAAATACCGAGAGCAGAAGAGTCATGAGATGATTTCTAGCCCAACCATATCCTCAGAACTGCTTTCCCAGATATTTTTTTAAAAATACATCACTGGTCTTTCCCTCTCTAGGCAGAATCATGCTTGGGACTTTTTATTCTATTTCTGCAATTGATCCTTTGAAGGAAAGATTTCTCATTTTTACCTCCACAATCTTAATAGAAATAAATTAAAAATTGAAAAGGGGACTAGAGAAATAGTCTCAGCTATGGTGATAGGCTAGAAAACCTAAAAATGTATATTTTAACTGCAAGATGATACTGGTCTACAATATTCAGAGGGTCAGCCCTTCACAAGAAATTATTTAGTGCACTAGAATTAGGTGTAATGGCCTAAAATATAGTCTGAATATATGTAAAGCTTCCTGACTTGTAAGTCTATTAGTCTTTGGAATAGTCACAAGAGAAGTGGTAGAAGCCAATGACTTGATAATTAAATATTACACTGGAAAATTTGTTGTAGAAAATGATTCTGCCTTGGTTTGAGAATAAACCAGGTTACCTAATAAGACTTCTGAATCTGTAGAATACCCATCCACAAGATAATTTCTTTTACAATAAACGAAGTGTCTTTTCTCCAAGAAGATTTGGAAAAATTGCTGGGTCTCTTTTGGTGATAGTCTTGGGATCAAAGGCATCTCATCTGTTACCACAACATTAACATTAGTATTTTTCAGTCTTTGTAAGTTAACTGTCAATTGTACAAAAAAAAACCCCTAATAAATACCACCAACCATCACTTATTAGGACAGCAAATTCACAGCCAATTCTGATCTAAATTTGTAAGCTAAAAATCAAACATGCTAATTAGATATGAGGAAAAGAAAGGACCATGATAGAAAAATTTTCAGTTCATTGAAACAAACATGGAATATCTTAATGAAAGGAAGGCAGCTAGAGCAAAATTTCCATTCATAAACATACATCCACTATTTTGCTATCTTCTTTATCTACAGGGTATTTTAAAAATGAATTAGATACTGAAGCAATTAAGCCATAACGCAGTATTTTCTGAACTACTCATAGAGTAATCCCAGTCTTAAACAGATAATTGCCATTAACACAATAAACATTTATAGCCTGTGTATGCCCCCTATGAGAAGTGCTTTCCTGTTACTATGTTGGCTTTCTAGGGAAAGTGCGCTTTGCCCAAATCCTATTGTATAAATTGTCCTTTACTACAGATGCTTTATGCAAAAAATAAGCACCCAAATTTTATCCAGAAGGCCCTTTTGAGTTCTGGAGAAGCACCATTTTTATATTTTACTCATATAAACTAATTTCTGTATCCCCCATAGCTCATATTCTGCTTGAAACCTAGAAACATTGTGCTTCATTTTTTGGAAGTATTTCTTCTGAAAAATAACATACTGTAAGATAGCTCTGAGTGACGCTGTTGTGCTCCCCTTGAGTCAAATTCTCTCAGATAAATCTGATTGTCAATTTTGTTATTGTGAAAGACTCAGGTTTTTGACTGCATCTACTTGTTTGTTATGGATTGTGACCAACAATGTGCAGGGATGAAGTTTTATTAAAGGAAAAATTTAAAGTAGACATGGTTTGATAAATGCGGAAGACATATGTGCTTTTTTAGGAATATGACTTCAGGGATTTTGTGGCTTTTCTTCCAGCCTCTAGCATCAATAATATTTTAGGAAAGAAAAGACCCTTTCTCAAAGTCACCAGCCAACACCATCATTTTTCACCATTGTTTTCATCTTCCTTTCTGAAGAAAACTTCTTTCATTATAGTGTCCACTGGTGTGTGTAAGGAAGGTCGCAAGGCCAGCTGTAGTTACAAACCATAACAGAGACAGAAGCAGCTATGTTTGGTCAGTACTAGAAATTATGTCGTCCACTTGTTCTTCCACGTCCTATCCAAATCATCCATTTTTCGCATATACATACCATTCAAAACATCTCAGAGATGCTTTTTCTGAAAAAGCTAAAGCCATAAAACTTCAGAGTGCCAGCATAATCTTAAATACTAAATGTGTATTTATCCAACATTCTGAACATAAAAAGTACTCCAGTACCTAAATTCTGAATGACTGTAGAGATCTTACAGCTATAAACAACTCACTAGTTGAATAGATTTTAATTAAATAGATTAACTAAATAGATTTTCTGCCCCTAAATTATTTCTTGCTCACCTTATCCCACATATACCCTGCACAGAGTGCTGCCACTGCCATGAAGGCCAAGGTGCTGGAGGTTTGACTGCTCATGAAGGACAGGAAACTACCTTTCTTAGTTCACAGACATCTAGAAACTGTCATTATGAGCATTTCAGATCTGAACAGACATGCCAGCAAAATAGGCAGAATGATCATAGCCTGAACGGCTCCAGGCATCGCAGACCACTTGTTACATGGTGCAGATGACACGGACAGAGCGATTCAACCCAGGGTGGAGGTGTGATGTTTCTGAATGGCTGTCAGAGCACTGCTGAGAGGGGACTGCAATAATCTGTGTACAGGATGCTAAATACGGCCACGTAGAGTAAAGTCCACACTGAAAGGGAAAAAAATGGCCATTAGAATTGCCTAAGTACAATTCACACTGTGAAGCTTATCAGAAGGAATTTGTGTGTCAGTGATGAGACTACCTTTGCAAAATGTATATATTTACTTTGTAAATTAACCAGAGAATGTGTAATTTATTTCTTTTGCTACTTCTTCATTAAGCCATAGTGTTGAACAGAATTATATTTGCTTTAAACCTTGTTCAGCAATTTATTTCCAAATGTAAGGAATGCATCTCTGTTTCATACTTTAAATGGACTTAGCCTGTTACTACAACAATAGTCGATTAGGAATGCTGTCTAAAAGTCCTAATTTAAAATGGAACTAAATGTGCTGTAACTTTAAAACTTTTGCTACTTAAAAAAAAAAAAGTGTTTCTTCAAAATTTATAAGCTCCTTTACCCAGAGCTTTTGTGAATATACAAAACTGACAAAAGATGAAGGCTTTGGCTTTATTTTCATGTTACTGTAGTAGACAGACAAACTCTAAATTACCGTCAGTCCAGCCACAAAGTGATCTCATTAGCTTTGCCAGGGAGCCAGGCCTCTTCTCATGTTGGAGGGAAATCACATCAGAAGGGATCAGCATCTCTCCCATACTAGAGAGGATCAGAGGCAGAGGTTTTCCCTAACAGCTGACAGCTCTACAGCTGTGGCTGTACTTGTCAAACATCTGTCTGGAACACCCTCTTATGGCTGGGTGAATGTGTCAGCTTCATCAGGTGGTGGGCCTCTTGGGGGACCCCAAAATAAAAAGAGACACTGTGATAAGTTCTCTCTCCCAGCAAGCACACGTGGTGCCCCAGCAGGGCAAGAGCAGCTGCCTGCTGCTCTGGCTACAGGAGATCCTTTGTGTATAAATATATTCAATAGAGTAGGGCCCGTTTCCCAGACATGTTGTTGGTGAAGTAGCCGTGCCGAATGTGAGGCATTATGGTTTTCTTGTTAAAAACTTGGTAAGGAAGGTAGGGAATATCTGAGTTTTGTGTGTAGGGTGGAAACTGGAAACTGAAACTGGTGAGGACTGGGACAGGCCAAACTCCATCCACCTCTGCTGGGGCCACACATGCATCCAGAGGGAATGGGCTCCTGTGTCCTCTTCTTGAGTGACCACCAGGTGACCTCTGTGGTTTTGGACCATGCTCTTGGGAAAAGAAAAATATCAACCCATCAATAAGAGCAGTGTATTTCCATGAAAACTTCATGATTTTCAGGTTGTCCTATCTTTAGTATTTGACTAACAATCATTAGAGATGTTACTTAATTTCATCAACAGTACCTTTGATCTGATTATCTGTATGTTTCCACTTTTAGTTAATAATTTCCAGTTATGGAGCAAGCCATTTTTTAGAAGTCTAGCATTGTTCTGGAACTACTTCACAAAAATGAAACACTTCGAGAGCTCACAATTTTCCCCTTGCCCCAGGAGTGTTGATAAAGGCCTTCTTTTCCAGTGAGAAAGTATTTCTGTTTGAGAAACTTCAACCTAGTTTTTAATTCCCAGCATTGTTATTGAATTGCCATATGGCCTTGGGCAAGTTACTGAACATTTTCCGCATCTGGGTTTATCTATTTAGTAGAGTGCTTACACAGCACAGTGCATGTGTACTAACGCTTCAGAAAAAAGTCAGGCCAGCCAGTGCCATTCCTCTGTTCAAGTGAGTACTTTTAGGGAGGAGCAGCGGAAGTGCTACTCACCATCCTTCTGCTTGAAGAGACAGAAAGTGAGATGTGTTCTGTTTCTCCTCAATCAGTATAATACCTGCCTCAGAAGTGTATTTTGGAAGAAAAGGGAGAGAAACAGGAAAATTGAGATATAGGCCCCCTCTAATTGAATACTTAATTCCTTGGCACCTTAAGTGGAAGTTGCCTCTTCCTGGCACAACTGTTCTACCTCTGAGTAGATGGCCGCTTTCTGGAGCCATGGTCTAATGTCTATAACTATACTCTAAAACTGTTATTGAGTGCAGATCAAGGGGCATCCTTGGTGAGCCAAGAGAGGAGATTTGGATAACAGAACTCAAAGCTAGGCAGGAAGGTGAGAGACAGTTTTAAGAAAATGCAGCTTTGGAGGTAATTCTGAGCAAAGGGAGGGGAAGCGATGTCACCTACTTCTCAAGGCAGCAACTGCAGGAGATGGAAGTACAAGGAAACACAGCCACAGTTAATTGCCTAACTCGTGTTTTTGGGGGCTGGGGAGAATAAAAGAAGGAAAGTGGTGAATTTAGGAAAGATCCCTGTGTTGGACCCAGCTCCACCCTGGAAACACAGGGATGTCACAGCTGGCTGCTTGTGACATCCTTGGCTACCTGATTGCCAGCCTTGCTGTGGTTCAAGTCCTCATCAAATCACAGCGCAGGACATAATCAGTTTTGACTTGCCAGAATTAAAAGAAGAAATCTCAATGAGCTCTGCAGATCAAACAAGACACATAGTTAACATTGGCCCTGCTTATTCACATTGAACATCCCTACCATCTCTTCTCTCCCTGTTAGGCCAAATTGTAATATTTGCCACTGTCCAAAGTAAGGCTTGAGGCAAGTATGGGGCAGTATTTAGAACATACTGTGGAAAATGTCTGACCATATGTTACTACTACAGTTTCTTTCCAGTGTCCTTTGGATGCACAGGACAGGCAAAATAACAGCAGTTTGGTTTATAAAGTCCCAAATGAATGAACTTTAACAGTATTTATGTCAGCCTTCCTAATAGCTGTGAGGGCATACAGAACATTGCACATTTTTTACTATTCCCTCTCTGTTTGTAGGATAGATCATTGTGTCATTCTCTCTTTTAAATGGCCTGTAGTACCTGTAGTTCCTAATACTGGAAGGATCTGCTCTGTGTGGTGGCTATTCATACGCATATCAAGCAGCAAGAGCTAACTGGGACAGGCCCACAGTGAGCACCACTGCTTCACTCGGAGGGCTGGGAAAGGGAGACTTAGAGGAAGAGCTTAGGGGTGATTTCTGACACAAAAGAATGTGTAACCTAAGTTTATCTTTTATTTCAAAATTTAAATTCAATATGAAGACGCAGTAGCATCTGCTGTACTGCCTGGTTCTACATGTTGAGGAGCCTTTGATGAAAGCAACATCCACTCTTTGTTGAAATTATAAACAAAAATCTGCCGACTTCTTTTAGACAGGAATGCTATACTGATTATGAATGAATTTTCTTTTTTTAAATTGTGGTGTGCCATAGGAAAATTAATTCCTTTCCTGGCCACAGAATAGTTTGCAAATTTTAAATAGTTATGTATGTATTTTGCTTAGTTTAAATTTTTTTATTTTATTTAAAAACACAGTTCTTCAAGGCTGAAAATAAAATGCTTCCTTACATTTCTAATAATTTTAGGAATTGCATTAGTGAGAAATGTGTTTCTTGCTTAAGCCAACTTTGAAGTAAGAATACAGGTGTGGATAAAACCTCTGGACAGTTATCATGCTCTTTTACGTCCTTTTTTTCAGGAGCTCTATGACAAGAATAAAGCCAGTTTTGAAAATACAAGTGTGACATACTGCATTTGTGATACAAAGTAACCGTGTCTAATGATAGGAAGTAATGACTTTATCTTTAAGCTGTAACTTAACATATTTCTCTTTATATACTCTTCATTTTAACACTGGCTCTTTCTAGAATGTATTAAATATTTAATATGACAATGACCACATGATATTTATATGTGAAAGATTTAGACCTAATCCAAGTCCACATAAAGCTGTTATCCAGAGCTGCAGCTTTCTAATTTATGTTCATACATGCACACCTATATGTACAAACAGGCAACTGTTTTTTATGTGGAGAGATAGCTCTCAGATGTGCAAACTGGTAAAGTATTCCACACTATTGTTGCAAAAAAAGGAATTTGATATACAACTATTCTAAAGAATAAAAGCTCTTTAATACAAAAAGACATACTTTTATTAGAACTGAACTGAGTCTTTTGAAATAAAATAGTTGGCTGTGAGAAATTAATCTAAGCAGTGGGGAAAAAAAGTTGGAAGCATTTACTCTCTATATTTTTACTTCTCCAGCCTTTAGTCAGGCATACTATCAACAAAGACAAAGATTAATAAAAGCAGGAAAACGTCACAAAGATTGTCTGTAAAGAAGACTTGCAAGAGGATAGCTGTCTCAATCTTGCTTATTTTAAGAAATCTTTGCTGATAGTTTTAGAAGCATTTTGCCAAGGGGAGTTAAACAAGTCCAGCTGGGACCACACCTTTGGAGGTACAGATTTATATTTGGAATGTCAAGGGCCTTCAAAATGTGCCAGTTAATCATAGCCTGCAGGGCCCAACCTCCATGGTACCATTTTTTGACACACCTTGCACCCCCAGGCCTTCTGCCGCACCAGCCCAGGAGAAGGCAGCTTCATGTGGAGACAACCTGTGGGGAACAGAGCCAAGGGACAACATGTATCTGGAGTCCAGGGCTTCTTGTTAGTTCAAGCTAGGAAAGGACTGGGGAAACTGTGAGTAGACACACCATTGTGCTCTGTCAAAGCTCCTCATGTTCACTAGTGGTGTGTTTAAAGTGCAAGACCTCAGAGTACTTTCCAGTTTGTGAGTCTAAATCCTGCCTCCAAATACACGTTAGAGGAAGATCCAGGAATGAGCTGGTCATCTTGCTGTTTTCCCCCAGATTCTGATTTCCATGGGAAGAGACACAGACACAAGGACCAGAAAGAAGCCATGTCATGTTTCTCAGTATGGTCCGGGATATGGACCAGGACCAGTTAATGGATCATACCTGGGAGCTGTGCAGAGGGACACATCTACCTTAGGAAGTCGTACCTAACCCTACTGTTGGAACGTCTAAAAGGATCAATCTACTGTTATGAGCTAGGGCTTATGCAACAGTTTCTAGCAAGGCTGGCTCTAGGAATAGGTAAGTGGGCCACAAAATGTGTCTGCTGCCAGACTCCTGGACAGACAGGTTCACTTTTGCTTCTGTTCCTGCTATGGAGGAAGCTATCTAAACACATGGAATAGCGGCTGCTGCATGTGAGGGAAATCGACCTCTGCCCCTTGACCTTCCTCCCTCCTTTTCTGGTGGCCATTCATTATAGCAGGGGGAAAATTCAGTTTGGTTCGGCTTACAGTAGTGGAACATGCTGCAAATATGTCCTGTTAGTGCTGGTAGTGTTCATCGAGCAAAGCTTGCTTGCCCTGATAATTGATCCAGCTTATCAGTATTTGCACAAAACTGGTTTAGTTCTGTTTCATTTGTATTAGTTGAAAAGGCAAAAGAAGGTTATAGAAAGGAAGAGAAAAGCCATTAAAAAAGTGTAATTTAAGAGAGGAATGGATGAGAGGTTTGAAAACTGAGGGTCATGTTACGAATATTCCTTTGTCTAAGGCAGAACTGTTGGTATATTAGCTCTCATTAATGACTTCTCATAGTGACTTCTCAGTCTTGGACAATAGGGAGAGCACTGAAGTGGCTCATTTTGGGCAAAGCTCCTTCTCTCTCTGCACTTCAGTGTCTTAACAGATAAAATGAGGGGACTTATATTCACAAGGCACTCTTTAAAATGTGCTAGTGCAAGGAATAAGCAAGCTCTTAGTACTGGAAATTTGGCTAAAGGTTTCCTGTTGTTCATCATCACTTATCATTCATCTCCTCATCTGTCTTTCATCAAGTAGCACTCATTCTCACACAACAGCAATCAGCCTCTTTTGCTGTTTACCTTTCCATCTACATGTATTTAAAAAGTAGTAAATACTGAAATTGAATACAGTGTATTAAAAAGGCTGATGCATGTTGCATATCTAATGGAGGCTCTGTTACAGCACCTAGCAGAAGAGGAAAAGTGATGTGACAGGCATCATTTTAACTTGAGAAGGGTGCACTGATACTACAGCAGTGGTCACTGTGTAAGCAGGCTGGTTGTGACTAGCTAAAAGGTATGGAGGAGCACTCACTGGAAGTGAGTGTACAGGCTGAATATAAGAAATCGCTTTGTTCTATTGTGGACAGAAATGTATACTGCTAGAAGGCCAGCGGTATACAAACATTTAACAATCTAACACGATATGAATGTATGAGACCAGAATTATTCCTTATTGAAATGATAGGAAATTCCACTGAGGTCATGAAGTTGCCAAGAGGTAAAGGTGGGACTTGTCCTGGAGGTTAAATGCTTATGTATGTTTTTAAATGTTATTATTCTCTTTTCTATGGGTCTGCTTCATCAAGGAAAAGTAGAAGAGAGGTAGAAGGAAACAAAGCCACAACTTTCCTAAACAATACAAATGTTCTATTCCAAATCAACTAACCATGCAGTGGTCCTCAGGGATTATCTAGAGTTTAGTCCCTTAGCAGACCAGTTAAAAATGTGTGTGCGTGCCTGTGTACATGTGTACAGAAATTCCTCTTCTAAGAATGTAAAGTCATTGTGGACTGTCTTTTACTGTACTTTCCACCAAGCTACTAGGCCAATGTTTTCCAACAGAAGTGACAAAATACATTTTGCACTGCTTCTTCCACTAAGAACAGACTCCCTTCCTTACATGGGTGATGTTCATTGGTACCCATCTTTGTGTTTGTGTTTAACTTACAAGGAATGCAATGTTAATGTCTCTTGCTTAAGACACATAAAACAACCCATCATCTCAACACTTCATCTGACTTACTCCTTAATGTGCTGAAAGGTCAAGTTCCAGAAAGTTGCTTTAACAACTGTATTAAGAGTTAAAATATCAGAAATAAAAACAGTAATCTATTCAGTTTCTTATGAGGGGAAGGTAGCAAAGGTGTGTGTCACATAGCATGACAACAAAACTGAGTTCAGAGTTGGGTAGTTTTATATTCATCTCATGCAAAAGGTATTTAAATATAATGCATCAGATGATAGTTATTTTTTTGCTGAAGTAAAAGGAAGAACTAGAGCAAAAGAAATCCAGATTCTTCTTAGTATAGTTAGCACAAGGGATTTAGTACTAATCTCCAAAAAGGGACTTTTTTCAGGTGCCTAAGCTCATCTGTTAGTGCACATCCACAAAACTGCTTCTCAAAACCCACCTTTGTTTTTGCCAGTAAGTCTGTGCCAAGCAATCTCCATGTTGCCACAGAGAATGAAACACTTAGAGCACTTAGCCCTAAGGTCTGAGTAGGTTTTCTCAGATTTACTCTTACTGTGTTGGATTGTGTTTGAGAGGTGTGAAGGTCAAATGGAGTCTTCTTCAAAAGTGCATAAAGCCAGAAATTTTGTAGCTGTGTCCATGTTCCCCACCCCAGAAAACCACCACTGGGAA
Source organism: Phalacrocorax aristotelis (assembly GCF_949628215.1). Lineage (NCBI taxonomy): Eukaryota > Metazoa > Chordata > Aves > Suliformes > Phalacrocoracidae > Phalacrocorax > Phalacrocorax aristotelis. The sequence continues at coordinate 128,969,833 of NC_134277.1, read as the reverse complement.
AGTACTTCAGGAACATGACAGATCCATGTGCCAGAACTTGCTCTCAAAGAAGGAGAAGAGGGATCCCAAGTCCACATTTTCTTCTGCTGAAATTTTCTCCAACTTGCTGTGTCTTGATCTTTCACTGTAGCCTTTTTCTCTCTAGCTTTTTGGCAATGGAAAAACGGGGATAGGATACTTACCTTCCAAAGAGCATGCACTGCTACAGAGCCTGCACAGAGAGGAGGAATTACCTCTCTGAGTAGAGGTAGGTGCCCAAGCTTTCCTCCTTATAATACCTTCTAGTTCTTGCCATCCCAAGTGAGTTCTTACTGCACTCATTTCTCCAAGGTGTTTAACTTTACCTCTGCTAAACTGCAACAGAAGCTACTGCTTTGGGGCTGAAGACTTCAAGGGATCACTGAATGCTTTGAGAATCTGAGCATTTTTTTTTTTCTGAGGATTTCCCTGTCACGGGCTGTTTCAAAAGCCTGTGAGGCCCTAAATCACCCAGACGATTTTAAGAATGTTACCTAGAATCACTACAAAGGGCTTTGGTTTGCAAACACATCTGAGGTAAGTGACTGTGTGCATTTGAATAGCCCCATTGAATTCACCAGGACTGTTGACATGCATTAGGGTAATTTGTATGTGCTTGCTGACCCAGACCTAAGCAAAGATATTGTACCAAGATTTTCTCTTCTCCTTAAAACAATGGCTGTGCTACAGAATAGCATTCAGACATTTCCATTTTGCTTTTGTAAAAATCCATTGTTGCTTTGTTGTTTCTTAATCAACAAAGCTTCCTCTGTTGTTATCCACCGCTGGCATATTTCTTACTATATTATTTTTCCCTTGATATTTGTAATTCATTGGTATTATATAAATCTGTGAGGTAATAACATTTTAAAAATAGCTAGAATTAAATTCCTATATTCTGGGATTTTACCATGGTTGTTGACTCAGCAAAAGGCTGGATTCCCCAGTGCCATTCTAGAATTTGTGTTAGCAGAGCATTTATGGCTATATATAGATGCTTTTCTAGAAACATATGAAATATAAAAACACACGAAGAAGTACATAAAAAGAAATTTAAAAATATGTGAAATAAGGACTAATCTGTATATCATCATTTTGCCATACTGTACCATCTTGCTGAGATTATTATGATTTCATAGTAGAAATTAGAAGAAACAGCTATTTCTTGTATCAGAGTACATTTTTTTGATACATAGAATACAAGTTGTAAAATAGTTTGCACTAATGGGATCCAGCAGTATTCTTTGTTTGTCCTAGTAATTAGGAAGAGATATAGTATCTAGCTCTGTTTATTTTTCCCTAAAGAATAACTGAATTGGTTGCTCCATCTTACACTGCGGCATTATTTAGTTTTATGCTTTAGGGATGGGCACATAGGGTGACACCGTCCAAAGGCAGAGCTGGCCTCTGGTGACGCTACAGATATGAAACTGAATATCCTCAGCTTGCACAGTAGAGTATTTCTAATGTTTATATTTCTGAATGGGTTTATTGAAAGCATAAATAAAAGAAAGGTGAGTTTTACCTTCAGTTTCTTCAGGATGGATAGGGCAGAGTGCTGACATGTTTAATATTATGAAGTAAAATAGGAAGCCAGGGGTTTTATGTCTGTTTATTTCAGGTGACTGGTTAATTTCTAAAAGTAGTTTTCGTAAGTTGTAACGAAAAAAATGATAATTACCACTGGAGGAAATTTTTTTTGTTTCCCATTATAGAATATCAGTTAGAAGTGTTATGATTGAAAACATGGAGACCCTTTCAGGACAGGCTTCAATTTCTACATCTCAGGGAATGTTGATTTAGAAAGATTATGTTCATAGAGTATCCTGAGGTGGAAGGGACCTGCGAGGATCATGTGACATGTATTTCCTGTCTGCTGAGGTGAGAATGTGGTTGCATGTCTTTCATGTGATGAATCTTCTTGGAAAAGCTACACTCAAAGGCTATTTCTGAACAAGGTGAGATTTTTGGCCGTTATTGTCATGCAAGGGGGCAGTCCCTGTCCTCACAGCTCAGATTCTGTGAAAGTTTTGTTGCTGGTAAGCAAAAGCCTCTTGCACTGATTAGCTGCTGTTGCAGAAGGTGCCCATCAGGAGAGACGATGGTCGCATGAAGAGGGTCTGAGGCGCAGGGAAGAAACCTCAGTCTTAATGCTACACAGCAGGAAGCATGGTTAGTTCATTGGTATGACAAGTACATAAAGTTCTAGATGGAGCTTTTTCATACAAAATAGTTTGATTCATAGATGTAATGAAGTACAACAATCAAAACTAAAATTTAAAACACAAATGGAAAAGTTGGTTGGACACTCACAAGTGGATATTGCAGTTCTAGTTCTGTCTTGGTGCTGCAAACATCCTGCAGCAAAATCTGAAAGAACCTGGGGTGCCAACTAACTTAACAGAGAGACAGGTATCTTCCATCAATAGAAAGGTTATAAAGGAAGCAAGTTATTAAAACAAATGTCTTCTTTCTTTCCATTGCCTCTTATTCATTCCAGAATTCAGGTTTAGCTTATTGTCCAGGTGGAATATGGATGATGCTCTGAGGTGGCCAGAGATGTCTGCATTACAAAAGTTCCCTCTGAGCAGCCCTGACAGCTTAGTCCTGGCTTTTTCTCTCAATGGCTGTTGAAGAATGTGACTGGGGACTGCATCTTATGGGACTATATAGGTGAAGGTTTTGCCAAAGAAGACAGTATGCAAACATAAAATATTAATCTTCTACATTTGTCCCATGATGAAGTTCATCTCGGAGTAAGAAAAAGGATGTTTGTGGAGAAGCAGGCACTTACGGCCTTGCGTGGCACCTGGTGCTGCAGGGATATGTAGCTTGGGCATGGATACAGAGCTCCTGCATTAGGAGTAGAAAAAACAAACCTGAAAAAGCACCATGCTGAAACCTGCCAAAGGTGCTGAGGGCTGAGGCAGCTGACAGAGGGATCTGATGAATAAGACATTGTGCAGCTAAACACATTAGCAGACCATGAAGTACTTGAACACCCTGAAAATGAAGGCTGCCTAAGAATTCCAGCTAAATAGATAGACACAATCTAATAGTTTGTGGGGTCTGGTGGAAGTTATTTCACAGCCTGTCTGTGAAATTCAAGAATGTAGGATTTTGTTGCAAATCAGGTCTGGTTTAATTTAACGAACTAGTATTAACAAGCTTCACGTTCCACATCTTTCACTGTCTCTCAGCTGTGTACTATTCATTAAAAAGAATATATGCAAATTTTAGCAACATAAACAGAATTTAAAATAAGGAATAACACAACAAACACTCAAGAAAGCTTTCTGGTTTTCCTTCAGGATGAGTTGCCTGTTTGGAATATCCTATCCTCCAGTTTGTCCTTTAAAATGCTGACACTACATCGATTAGAAAGAAAAGGCCACAACTTCACCATTCCAACAGCGGCACTGGGAAGAACTTTCCTAGCGTTATACCATAAAAAAGACCTTGGCGAGTGGATCAAATCCTGCCTCCACTGGGGTCAGAAGGAGCTTTGCCTGAAGGGCAAGACTGCCCTCTCTGTCTGAAGCTAAATCTTTTCTCATACATCAAGAACTCTTCATGGTAAAGTAGAAGAGCATATGCCATCCCCTTTCACTGCTTCTCCAGGCAAAGTGTAAACCTCAGTGCACTCAGCAGTAAATTCCTTTAAACATTTACGTGAGCTGAAATTGCTTCATCCATTGACCTTTGCTCAATGTGCAGCACTTTATCCAACCACAGTTGCACATGTCAGTTGGGCAGCGCAGGTGGAGTATCTGTGTTGTATGCCTGAGTTTTGTCCTTTTTTTCTGGATGGTGCTCTGCTTCCTCTTCCTTCCCTTTTTACCTGGTTAGATAAGTCTCATCCGTTGCCTCTTCCATGGCCTCCAAGTGCTGTTATGGTAATGGATGCTCTTTCTGATGAAAGGATAGTAGTTCTGTCACATTTGCCTTCTTTTTTGATGGATTTATGATTTAAGACTTTATGTACCAATCCCCACAGCAGTTAGTTTTCTACCCTAATCACAAAATGTTACCATCTTTAGATAGTCATAACAACTGAGGGAAAAATACCTTCTATATTCCAGGTCCCAAGGAAGCAAGGTTTGTGGAAGACTTAACAGTAAAAACAATGCTTGTAGAAGATGCGACACTCGCAGCTGTGGAGGCAGTAGTCCTCTGATGGCATGGCAGAAAACCAGGACCAACAACCTCAAAGCACAATTTCTCTGTTGGCAAGGTGCCATAAATGAACTTGCAGTTGTGACCTTGAGGACCAAAGGGTCTACAATCCTCTATGTTTTAGGCCCTAGTCCAAATGAGCTCTGACCTCTTCCTGGACAGAGAGGAGTCAGCAATATTTTGCTGAGACCAAAAGCAGAATGTCTGAATGCATGTCTGGAAGTGAATAATGAAATTTAACTTACCAGCTGGAGACAAGGGAGGATGGGGTTGGGTAAAAGAGCCAGATGTACCAAGTTTATAGACAAACAGCTGAAATGATGCATTGGCCTTGCTTTTCTCAATTCAAAATATTGGCTGTTTTAAATCTTTTATTTTGTGATTTGTTTGGAAAAAAAATGAATTCATTATTGCATTTCATTAAATGGTAGATTGTACATCGTTTTATTTTACCAAATGAGAATTGGAGCAAAGTAGAAATTTAAGCTGAAAAACCATTCTTGTTGTTTAGGTGTATAATTCCTTCTCTTGATTTGCATGCCTGGAACTAATGTGGCGTTAAGTATATTCTAATTTTAAAGAATTTAATACATGCGTAATCTGCTTTACAAGCAGAGATTAGATTTTTTCATATTAAAATAAATTGGGACGACTGAGAAGCATAACTTGGGGCATATTCGTTTGAAAAAATAGGCAAAATCTTTCAATTTTTTAACATTCTTTTTAAAGCATTGATATACTATACTTTAAAGAGCATTGTGTAAAACTTTCATTGAAAAGGGCTAATATGTTCTGTGATTTGAAAAGAAAAATTGAGGCAATACAATTGAACCTATGAGTAAGCTTGTATTTATTGTATGCATTAGTGATTTAAGTATTTTAAAACACAGAAACAGGTGCTTATATACAGTTCAGAATACCTGACTTATTGCAGAACTATTTATGAAAAGCAAGAACAAACTCAGCTTTGGGAGATTTTCAGAAATATTCAGCAACTTCAGATGTCTTCTTTTTGGGTTTGGGTTGCAGCTGGATCTGACTCCCAGCAAGGGGTAGAGCACTTACCTCTGAAAATAAGTTCCCTTAGAAAATTGTACCAAGTTCAACATCCAAAAAAATGGGGGGGGGGGGGGGGGGCGGGGGGGAGGGGGTGGTGCATCACAAGGCATTTTTAAAAATGGTCCACAGCCTTCACTGCCCCCAACACATCCTTTTATCTTCTCTCTCAGTAACCTAAGTCAGTATTAGAGCTTATGGGCAGAAAATGATTTATCAGACATCAGAATTGACTTTTTCTTTTGTTGCAGAACATGGGTAAATCCTACCAGACTCTGGAAAGGTATGGCATTTCAAGCTTTAAATAGGAGAGTAGCGTCAGGGAGCTGGCATACACTGGGACTTCTTTCTAAACCTCACAAAATCCTTGCCAAAATAAAAACCATGCTCCTTCCCATGAATAATTTTAAACTATTTGGTCTTCAGTGTTTTAGAGAGTCTCAGGTTACCACTAAAAGGACTTTCAATCACCGTGTGAGCCTTTTACCGTGTGTACCATTTTATTTGTGCCATATCTCTTTTATCAAATTAACACATAAAAAGCTGTCATAACAATTCCACATACTTTTCACCTAAGTGACCTTCTGTAGAGTAGATCTCGGCCGAGGAATAATATTACAGGTCTAATCCTGTTTCCACTGATGTCCTTTACAGACTTGCAAGTAAATACACTTGTTTCTGTCTCTCACAAGTCATAAACAAGGACCTGACCCTAGTCTCCCTCACACACATGCGCCTAAAGACACATCTACATAAAGATTGCAAGTGTTTATGCCTTGTGCAAAGTCACAAACAGTCGCACTACTTGTCCTCCCTATTTTCTTCCCTGTGAAAAAGCTATAAAGTTCATACAAGATTTGTTATGGAGACAGCCTCAACTGCATTTCCTTCCCCGCTGTTTGATTGCTTTGGTGGCATACACTTGTAACACCACATTATTTGGTTCTAATATGGGAGAATTTTGGATGCAAAGCAGGTTTCATACCATATCCTCTTCTTATGAATCCTGATCCTACTCCTTTTTTTCTTCCTACCATTTCACAAAGTAAAGGCTTCTCCTTTTTGTTGCTCTCTTAAGAAATTCACATTGTGCCAGCCAGACAGTGCCCTACATCTCACTCTCCCCAGCTGGGGCACAACAGGGTCTGCAGTGCCTCCACCTCCTGAGCCATGAGCCTGGCTCTGTGGGGTACCTGGCATCCCTCATCCTGCCTAGGAGAGACCCAACCTGACGGCCACAAGGCAACAGAGAGTACCCACCAGCCGTTCCTGCTGAACTCAAAAGGCAGCATAGGAGTCACTGCTAAGCAGCATCTCTAATAGGGCTCTGCAAGACGTCTTCAGGTAGTTTTCTGTCCTACATGCTGCAGTGTGGTTTATGATGCCAGATCATTGCAGGCCAATAAGATATAAAATATTTTCAAAATGACACAGCAGTGCTTCTATGATAATGACAAATGGGGGAAGTTAGCAGTGTTGAGCAGTCTCCAGGCCATTACCTGCAGGAATTTACTTTTGCTGCACTCTAAGAGGCAACTGAAGTGAAGTGAGAGCCAGAGATCCTTCCTTACTACCAGTCAGGCTAAATACTTGCTACACAACTCTCTTATACTTGAGGGGTACTTCAAATCGTACAGTGCATTTATTTTGCCAGATAGTCAAGGAATCACAATTATTTTCCCCTCCAAACTGGACCAGAATTTTATGACAGTGAGAAAGTAGCAGTTTCCAAATATGAGTAGCTGTCGTCTGTGCAGCAACTGGCATCAAAACTTCTGGGTTTCTGTATGTTTTCAACGTAAAAAATGCCACATATCATGTATCAAAGAATAGTAATTTGAATGCATTAAAAAAATTATCATGGATGAAGTGAGGAGACGCTTTTATTTTTGGTCTTTCACATACAGAACATACACTTAAAAAAAAGGTCACTGCCACATTTTGCCCTCCAGATCTCATCTGCCAATGCATACAGTAGGTGCATGTCTATACCATGGAAAAGGGTGCCTGTATCACCCATGGGTGTTTTGCTTTGGTTCAGGGAGCATCAGTAATTGTGCACACCCCTGGCAGTGTAGTTTTTCAGAATGGGGTAACCTCCTGGGTACATCCAGTGGGCTCTGGGACGACATGTTTATAAAGAGATGTTTTTCTGAGCAGAGACGGCATAAACCATGCATAAAGGAAAATGGGTGCTTAAATAAACTTTACTGATCATAATCTTTCTCAAAGAGGTACTTCTTCCTAATTGTACTTTTAATTATACTAAAGCAGAGAAGCATTTTCTCTCTCTTAAATAAAAAAGGGCAATTTGATACAGAAGTCCAGAAGTGGTATATCCTTTTTGATAAAGACTGTTCTGTGTAAATCAGGTGAGAAATTTAGGAGAGACATTATTGGATTAGCTGTGTTATGGAAAGCTGCTGGTATCTCAGACACGTTCTTCATTCCTCCATGAAACAGTTATCTTTAAAACAAGTTAGTGAAAGTTTATACATAAGAATAGTATCCATATTCCAATTCAATTATATGAGTCATCTCCACAGGTTAAACAGAAGATGGAGGTATTCCAGTCTGTTTTGTAATTCAGATCGTTTGCATGCATTGGGTAATGTGATTTATAAGCATATTTGCACTTTGAAATAAAAAAGGGACTCAGAAAGGAGATATTAACACTTCTTTAAATACATTGCTTTATTTTTCATGCTGAAACCACTTGACCTGTGCAATACCAGGTTCTTTACCTATACAAATAAATTTAAGGCTTAATCCTTAATAACATACTGCAAATATTCAAGAGCTGCAAAAGTTATCAAATTAGTATTGGGGAGGAAAAAACAATAACAACAAAAATAAACCACCTTTTAATTTAAAATATTCTTAGGAGAGGAGGCTTTTTTATTAAGTGAAAAAATTGGGAAAAAAGCTTTTCAAAATAGAACAACACATTACTTTGAACTATGTTTATAAAATATTTAGCTGTCTGCTAGAATGGAAAAAATATAATTTTTTTATTAGACATACTTATAAATCATTGTCAAAATATTTACTGAAGCTTGCGATAAACATTATTTATAGCAACAATGAACAAACAATTGTTGCTATATTCATTCTTTCTATTAATAGTAAAATGGCTGTTTCCCTGAAAATATTATTTAAATCAGAAATGATATATTTCCTGGACATATGTATGTAAATATTGTTCCAAATCTAGACAGTGTAGTGTATTTGTATTTGGACTTTTTAAAATGGACTTTTTTCTGTCTACAATTACTTATTTTGGGGTGTAGCTTTAATAAAACAGCAATACATAAAGGCTGATACATGATTGTATATTGGCAGTATGGCACTACATTCTGTTTTTTTTTAAATTAGATTAGCAAATTATTATTGTAGCTGATTAAAGTTTAAAATAACTTTATAAAGTAAAATTTAGCCATCATGTTTTTAAGGTTTCCGAATTCCCTTAAATAATATATTTCTATAATGTTGATACAGCAGTACGCTATGCAAATATATCTAATAAAAATTACACACATAATGAGTATGAGATGAAAAATATGGTTTTCTTCATATGCTTTGTGCATATGAGGTACTAGAATATAGGACATTATAATGTCTGAGGAGTTTGTGAAAGTTTTCATATTACTACTGTGGTTTGATTGCAAATCTGAGAGATCTTAACCTCTGCAGTGAATTGTGCTGAAAATAAATAAAACACAAAACACATAAAAGCTGTTTATCAACAAAAGTGCTTTCATTGGCAAAAATCCCCCAAATCTTTTCATTCAGTAATCTTTGTTTTACATCCCTCTTAGTGAAATATTCTATACAACAAAAACCATTATTTGTGAGCAACAGAAATCCCATTCTGTAATTAAAAATTGAACAATTGTAGATGTGATATTTTAGCTTCCAAAAAATATTTCTGAAATATCACAGAGACCAAGTGTTTGATTTTGAATAACTATGACCTGTTTTGAATACCTATGGCCTGTTTATTTTTAAGCTAATTATACAATGCCCATTTTATATTAACATCCTAATCATTACTAACCTACATATTTGCTGCACACTCTTAACACTTGCTTTACAAAATAGTTTTTCTCTGTCATGAGAACACAAGATTCTGAATATTAGGGAACACTTAGGGAAAAAAAATCCTCACTTTAGCAGGATTTATAATGCTTTGGATAATTATTTTCAAAACAGTGATTAATAAGTGTCCATTTTCATGTCATCATTGGTAATAGATGCAATCTCACTCAGGCACCCCGCCATTCTGTTTAATACAAGTGTATCCTAGTGTAAAAAGGAGCTTGTCATACTTATCTCTAATGGTGAATGATTTCTTTCCCTCTTCCTGAAGACACTTTGCACCCAATATTCTCAAATCCTATCACGCTACAGACTGACAAATAAGCTAACAACAATGTAGGGAACAGGCTACATTTACCTGTAGATGTATGTTCTCTAGAAGATATGCAGAAGATAACTGATTCTTTTTTGCTTGTAAATTGGACAAAATACAAATATGAAATACCTGCTTATAGGAACAGACAAAACATTTTTGCATTTTGGTTAAATATCAGAATCCGAGAGAGCAACATACTGCAAAAAAATCATTGCATTTTCGGAAAGTGGGAGGAAAATTAAGTATTGTTTTCTTGTCATTGCTGCTGGAATTCTTCAAAATGTAAAAGCAGAAAGAATCTGTCATTATACCAGTACTGCAATTAATACCTGTATCTTCTGCTGGTTTTCACATATTTCAGTACTTTCTATGTTTAGTTCTATTGTTCAAGCAGTTGTTCTGTATGACACAGACAACAATTTGTCCTGATTCATGGCTTAGGAGGAGCAGCTGATTAATCCCATGTCAACAGTCTTGACCCTATGCAGAAAATAGAATCAAGGAAGGCCTGTTTAACAATATATCAAGGGTACAGTTGCTTATTTTCTCTGGTTTGTAAAATCTATAAATCACCCATAAATGCAGAGTAAGTTAGGACAGTGTAGTTCAGTCATTATCACTTTTATCCGTTTTTTCTTCTTACATGGTAAATATGGTTTTTTCTTCAGAATGTTTTGGTGTAAAACAACCAGTGAGTTATATTCACGTTTTCCTGTATGCTATCAGCATATAGAAAGAAACATATTTGTTGGTTTAGGTTTGTCTGTTCATGAACAGCAAGATCTGTACAACAGAACAGTCCCATAAAGCAAAGGCACCTCAATTCCTGCCATAAAATGCTTAAGTGTCACGGCTCAGTTTTGTGAGTGCTGACTCATGTGAGTAGGCTTTACTCTTCTGAGAAGACATATTAGCTTCTGTCATGCCATTTATCCTAACAAGGGCTTGCAGAATTGGGTCCTTCCAGCAACGTACTCAATGATTATTTTTGGATTTTTCAGGTTGTAAGGTTTTCAGGATATCCTTCGAATTGTTTAACATTCAAAAGGATTCGGATTCTGCCACAAATGTGTATAAAAAAAATTGTTCTTTCACTAATTCTTTTGCTTAAGTATGAGCATACAGTATCTGGTTTATATTAGCCGGTCTGAAATTGTTGGGTAAACTGGATAATATAAAACATATACCACAGCCATTTAAAACATGGTCATGGGCAAGAGAGAACAGAATGCACGCATTTTCATTTTTAGTAGTGAAGCACAGTGACTCACCAAAGCCAATATGGAAATACTAATGAAATTTTAAATTTTAAGGTGTGCAATTCTATATGGCAGCCCCAGAAAAGAATGTACCCTTTATTATTGTAAAGCATGCACCGCTAGGTAAAAACAAAACAGCAAACAAACAAACAAACAAACAAAAACCAACAAAAAATGTACATAACATAACTAAATAAAGCCAAAATCTGTGGAAATCTTCTCATGTAAACTGCATAATAGCACTTCAAATGGCCCCTTTCTGTCATCCACTGTAACCATCACATTCCCATTTCTGCTGCAGTCAGGTGAACTGTCAAAGAGCTATTACGGTTGGCTGCATAGAATTCCGAGGAAAGACAAATCTGTGCAATTTTCTCCTTGGACAATAAATGGTTCTTTTGGTGCCTTTAGGTTTTCCTAAACAATTTTGGTAAAGAAAAAAATTAGTTTTAAAATTTTTTTCTTATTTTTTACATTCATGTGATAATGCAAGGGGCTTTATTTGGGCTGAAACCTTTACTATGAATGTGTAGCTCTTTGATGGATGCACATTAGCATTCCAGTTTGTGGGTAAGATTTATATATTTTTTCCTTTTCTGATACATAATGTAGCTTCAAGTAGATGCTTAAGATGGTATGATGGCATGTTGTATTTTAGTGTGGGTTTTTTCACTATTAAAAGAATGGGTACACACCGAGTGGAACAACGAAATGTATATACAAATGCAAAAATCATCCAATCCATTATTAAAAACTAATAACAACTCTAAAATAGTAAATGCATTTAGTCTTTCATGCCTGTTTAAAATACTGCATGCTCAGAAGTGAATACATTATTATGATGTGTAATACCACATCTTCTGATAAGCCTTATCTCATAAATAAAAAAGACATATAAATGACGTGCTTCTTAAAGGTTTTTCTTCAGAGGCAAGTATTTTGTCCATTCTGGTGAGGTATGTCGTATAAGCAAAATGAGAGTTTGATTATGTCTTTCATATAGTTAATAAACACGTGGTTGTCAGAAACCACAACGAGGTTTCTTGCTGGTCGTTTTTGTCTTCTGTGAAAAATTAAGGTGTTTCAGAACTGACCTTTGCTCTGTTGAGTCATCTCCCTTCTTTCAGTTCAATTTGCCTTACTGATCAGTAGCATAAGCTGGAATTTTTATGTCCTTAGAAAAAAAGGCAAAAGAGAACATGTTCCTTTAATTTTTTTAGTTGGATTTTTTTTGTTGTTTCTTATGTACATGATTTGCTAAAATTTGAGATTTTTCAAATTAAAAAAAAGCCGTCCTGAATTTTAATGATAACTCTATCGCTTCACCGCTGATTTTCCTCATAGCAATTGCCTGTTTTGCAGTTGTTCTAAGTAGTAATTTTCTTTATATTTAATTCAGAGCTATATTAGAGTAGAAATTGAGCTGCATTCACTGTTTTTATTCTTCTAGAAAATACGATTTTAATTTGGTACCTCTTTCTGGAAATAGCTTTGTATACTGTATTCCACATACGTATAACTGTACCTGCCTATACATTGTTAAGGGTGTAGCCCCACAAACAAGTTTAACATACAGAGGGAATGGTCCCTGCCCGAAAGTGTTTACATTTGTGATAAAAACTTCCATTGTGAAGCACTACCATAGAGTTACTGAAAAATAAACAAACATGATGCAGATTAGTCGGAGAAAACCCAGCTCTTAGTCACAGAGCTTGCTTCTGCTGTTTTCAGTAGACAGTGTCACAGGAGAAGAGTCTTTCTGTGCATTTACTAATCTGATGATTCTTCCTGCGTTTATTTCCCCTGTGGAGGATGTAGCATCTAGAAAGATAGTTGATTTTTTTTTTACAGATAGTACAGTTTGGAAAATGCTGTTAGCAAGCTTATTTGCTTCTGTGTTGTGTTCATAAGCAGAATATCATTCATTTCTGCATATCTGCTAGACTGGACAAATCAAGGTGACAATCCATGGTTAACTCTGTCAGGCCCTTTGTCCTGCTGCTCCTGAGGATTGAAATACAATGGAAACAAAGTGGAATATATAACCGTCCAGCTGCCTTGTTGTGACAGCGTGGCCCGGTATTACAGTGCCTCAGCCCCTGTTTGCCTATCGATAGCCAGTCCATGAGATGACAATGCAAATCGTGTGAAAGCTCTCCTGCAAAATAAAAAAATCATGTCAAGAGGGGGAAAAAACCCCAGACTTGCCTTGAAAAACAGAAACTCATAAAAGGCTCTGTTTTGGGTACAGTTGCTGCATTCAGATGTAGGGCCTGTTTTTTTAACCATGGCGTGCCTCTAAAGGATGGAGGTAGGTTTGTGTGTTTAAATCTATCATATGGTGTCTGCTTACAGGGCTCTGCATTGGTGTTACTTTTAAGGCAGTTTATATTTCATTTAAGCATGCAATTAATCATCTTTACAGTGTTGATGTGACTGGCATCAGCAGCGTTATTTAATTAAATTTGAAATTATTGTACAGTAAATACAGGCTTCCAACTAGCCAGCCCAAATTAAATGCCGAGGTCTATTTCTTACCCATGGTGTTTCCAATTTAAATGTTCATCCAAAAGGTTACACTTCACGGATTGAAATCATTTTTATGTTCTAACTGTTGCTAAACCCAAAGATCAACTGTACGTGAGTCCTGTGCATCTATTAGCTGTAGGAATGTGTACACATTATCTATATTTCTCATATTCCATTTCATATTAGTGATTTTATGACTGATGCTCCTTAAGCACCATTTTTCTCCCGATACTTTGTCTCTTCTGTCACGTCAGCCCTGAGCTGCTTTTTGCAAAAAAAAAAGTCATTCCTCCATTTTGTTTCAGCCTGGTAATCAAGCAATTAGCCCACAAAATGGAGGTGCTCCACTCCGCTTCTCATCCTGCGTCTTACTTTGGGTGGGCTTTACCTGCGTGCAAGCAGCAGGCAGAGCACTTTGCTGCCGAGCCTGTGAAATCGGCCCCTGAAGTGTGTTCCCACGGTGGCCTGTAAGTGGCCACCGCTTAGGGGACTCTGGGAGGAGGGAGACCTTCCCGGTGGGATCACTGGAGAATTACGTACAGCACGTGCGCTACCTGCAAATTCCACACCAGCTACATGAGAAAGCGTGTGGCTGTGCTCCTTCTCCAGCTGTACTCACTCCCTAATTTTATAACGACCTGAAAACGTGCGGTGAGCCAAAGTTTAAACAGTGGGAACATTGTTGCTTTTCACCTCATCTTTTCTTTCAAAATGGAAAGGAAAGAAAAGAAAAAGAAGAAACCAAACCAAACCAAACCAAACCAACAACACCATTTGTTTTATGTTACAGCTTTCCACTGACAATTCACAACATGTCTAGCAAGGAATCAGACCAGAAATACGGTCTCACTCCTATCATATATATAATACAGCTTTTGAATACTGGAAAATCTGTCATCCGTTAAGTGCAGCTCAGGTCTTCTGTGTGAAAAGCACAAGCCTTTTTTTTTTTTTTTAATGCAGTGCTGCCATGTCTGCACTTTTTTGAAATTGCATATTTATCAGGTTATGAATTATTTATGAGTGGGGAAGGGAGGGGGTGGGCTGAAAGGAGAAGGAAGAGTGAGAAAACATATGCTTGGGCAGAGAAATACCTTAAACGAATCCACTACCAAGTCTTTTGAAGGATTACTAGTAATTACTTTTTTTTTTCTCTTCTTGTTTTGTTTCTCCTGTGTTTCTCTTGGTCATCTGCTATTCCTATTGTGTTGTCAGTTGGGTTTATTTGGCTTTTAGGGAGGACGAAGGGATTGGGGGTAGTGCTTGCTACGAGTTGAAAGATTTTGCCGTGGAAATGAATTGAGCATTTCTTTGACTTCTAAAGTACAGGGTGTTTAATAAATATTAATCCTTCAACTGTCAGACTGAATTATTGTCAAAAAGAGTCTGACAGATTGAGGATTAATGATATGTTTCATAAATTAGAAATGAACTATCAGCAGAATGTCCAAAGTAGGGATCAAGAACAGGCCTGATTTGTACCCTAGACCAGTTGAACGTCCCATCTATGTCAGACCTGAGCTCACACTTATGCAGAAAACAAAAGCAACCCTCCCTCCCTCCTGCAAACACACCTTCTGATCTTCATGCGCCAGGATCTGACATCTAGATCCTTTCTTCCTTAGGATCTGCATGTGCATGTACCGAAATAGCAAGATTGTCTCAGACACCAGATAATTTGATTAGACAGAGTCAGATCCGTATTCTTTTTTTACAGTTTTGTTAGAGGAAAACTGGGGGCGGTAGAGTAATTTCTGTTCAAACATCTTGATGTTGTATTTTCCCTCTATGAAAAATATGACATCACAGAAAGCTGAAGACATGGCATTATAATAGTAAATTGTAAAAATGGTAGCTGCCTCTTCAGAAACAGAATTTCCAATATAAATTATGTATTAAAGAAAATATGTTTGCATAAAACAAGTAGCAGTAATTTAATACAAGGTGACAGGATTTTTAGGAGAGGCTAATGTGTGTCAAAAAATATCGTGTATAGTCTTTAATCAAACTCATGATCCTCAGTTGAATGATTGCTTGTAAAGCTGATTTTACTGTATTTTCGAATTCATTAAAAGCAAATCTCTCTCCCCCCCCTTTTTTCCTTTTGTGATTATTAGGGGAAAATTAAGTTTAATTTGTGTAAGACCAGATCTTTTTGGGGTGGCTGAATCAAACAAGCAGTCATTTGGTGTGCCATTCTTTCTGTCGGCACAGAGGTACACAATATGAAACTGGGCTACCAGAGTGTATAAAAATGTTTAGCTTAATCACTCCCTAATGACAGCGACTTATGTCCTTAGTGCAGTCGATTTGTTTCCTGGGTTTTAAAAGTAGATTATTTCCATGGTGCAGGCTTAGTGTAAGCTGTTGAGAAACCACAAGCACTGCACTTCAGCCTGAGTTTGGGACGTTCGCCAAGGGTAATCTGATTAAAAGGGCATTTTTTACAACATTGTGGTGCTTTGAAAATTCTGTGCAGCCAGATAGAGTGGGGCCAAAAAAAAATTGCTTTTTCAAAGCTAACAGTTTTGCCTGAGCAGAATTAAAAGCGTGATAAGCAGCATCACTGGAATGATTCTCTTCGACAGTCTTGCAACTGGATAAACAAAGCATCCTTAGTAACACATCTGTTACAGACCCACAAGCAAATTCATGATCTATTTAATGCAAGGTTTTTGCTTGTTTGTTCTGCCTTTAATCACATTTGCTTGCTGCATAGGTGTGAGGTTCTGAGGCCTTGCTTTATCTATAAGAACGAAAGTGTTTCCCTTTTTCTACAGTAGCTTTCCTCTTCCATGACGTGACATTTATAAATGTTCTGCTATGAAAGTGGTTATTTGTGATGTGCTCTAAGAACCAATGTTGGGTACCATATTCCTGAGAAGTTTAGCAGCTGTATGTTGTTAAAAGATAATTATCCTATCTCGAATCTTGGATTTCTTATAAGAGATAGAATGTAATACTAATTAAATATGTCATGTTTGCACACATCAGAACATACTCAAAAGAACTGTTCTTGGATCATTTGCCTTATTGAACTACTTTCATATTCTCCTGCAGCACCTAAATAAGGAAGAAAAGATAATAGATTTCTCTCCCCTTCTTCATAGCCCTGTATTTCTCTCAATGGCAAGTTCATGCTGGTCTCCACACATGCTGATAGTACAGGACTGCTTACAGCAAGACATTTGTATACACAATATACTTCAAAGACACTGGGTTCTGTGAGACTATACAACAGATCAGACTGGCACTAGGTTCTAGTATGACAGGCAAATGAAATTTGTTTTCTACAAACAGGCTATTTTAGTTTGCTTAATAAATATTGAATGACAAGACATGGTTTCTTATCTTCTACTACATCACATGGCTCTCTGGAAGGGGAAAAATGTATAATGAATTAAGCGGAATTAAATTTTCCAACTCTCTTGCCTTAATTGTAGTTGCTGACTTGTAAGCAAAGCAAGAGTGCAATGCATCATAAACTACATTTTTCCCAAAGAGGCCTCGGTGATAAAATTACAATTATATTTCCTTCAAAATGGAGATTTATATTTTGTTTATCTTTTTCCACATAGGTCAGAACATCTGTATCTTCCTCTGTGCATGTTTTCCCTGTCTCCAGGAGTACCTTGCCATTTTTGCACCTGTCAGCGTTTTAAAACTGACAGCCTTCTGACTACATGAGCCATTTGGATATATCACTCACAGTATTAGTTGTAATGTGAGGTATAGGCAACACTACATTTACTCTAACTTTGTTTTGTTTTACCCGTCGATAGATACATCCCACATTCACTCATCCGAACATTCATACCTACATGTATGAATACATGTAATTATACAAACGCCATTGCCTTCAGCGACGATTTTCATGATATTCAGCGTTTCTTTCTGCGCCCCTCTCAAACGTATATGCGTGTATGTTTGTGAGATAAAAAGGCATGTTAAACTGATTTTAAATCTAGTGGATGTGGAGCCACAGAGCAATTTGGCATCAGTGTTTCCAGTGTGAGGCTGCGTGTCCCAGAGCCCTGGTAAACTGAGAATAGCTTTGTCAGGGCAGCTCAGCTCGGGAGCCTTTGATGCAGTGTTAAGTTCAGTTTAGAGTATTTACTGATACGTGTCTTCAGCAACTGTCAAAACTGCTTGGAGCTATGACACTCAGGCTTTTCCAATCCCAGTGACCAGCCAGCCTCCATAGGCACGAAAAAATGCTTCAGGGTGGCTATAGCCCACAAATTCACTTTGTGTGACCATAAAAAAAGGTGGGGGGGAGGGGGGGAGGGGGAGGGGATTGGAAGGCAATTTTACTGGGAGAAAGACTGAATGAAGGTGTCTTTTTGTCACACTTTATTTGCTGTGTTGTTACCACTGTTCCTCAGATATGGAAACAAAGCACGGGCAGAATTAATTGAGAAACATCTGTTTACTATCACTGTTTACCCTGGATAGGTCAGCACAGCCCTGCTTTCTGGCATACTGAGTGTTGCCAAGCATTTTTTTCTAATCTTCAAATTCAATGTATACCTTTATTTAAAATTTTCCTTTTAAGATTGAATTTTGTGCCTCTTGAAATGAGATATTCATGCCGGAAAGATGACCTGCTGTTCTCAGGGAGAAGGGGAAACCATTAAAAAAGAAGAAGATTTCTTGATAATCAAGAACACCTGTGATTCTGTGTTGCTATCGAGAGCACAAAGACCTATAGATCTGCTCTTTCTTCCAGAGCAAAATGTCTGTGATCCATAAGAAGCTCCAATTCTTCCTTTTTCTCACCCTAAAAAGGAAAAGGGAAAGAAAGAAAATTATGCGCCATCAGATCAGCTGCTCTGTGTTTCTTCTTTAAAAAGCTGATGATGTTGCTATTTAACATAAAACCTTGTGACCTTACTACCGCGGCTGCTTTGAAACACCAAGCTATTTAATGATGCAAATTGCAAACAGAGGGAAAACATCAGAAGAACCTGTCTGGAAATTAGTGTGTTTGACTGAAAATTAGCTAGCTTAATAGAACTTGCAGGAAGTGGATTTTCTATTCAGAAACCTGGCTTAGAGCTTTTGTCCGTCAAGGCTATTCTCAAAGTGTACGGGGACCTTTGGGAGTGCAAGAATTAAGCTCCGTGTAACACCCACAGTATTGTGCTTGTGTCTGATTTGCTTATATTTTGGACTACAATCCTTCAACATGACAGTCATATGTTATGCATTAATAACCCTTAGTTCAGACAGATCAAGCAACTGCTGTGGGTTCAGGTCCCTACTTTCCTAGACCAACAGAACGATGATGTTCAGTTGGTGTAACTAAGGGCAGTACGTGTGCAGGGACGATGCTTATCCATTCATCCAAGCATGGAGGGGACCCTCCACAAACAGACTTCCCTCTTTTTGCGAGGAAAAAAGACCTCAGCTGCCCATGTCACACTCCTCTATAGCACTGGCATTGTCATTGAGAGGAGCTCTATGGGTAGGGTGATTAAGATGAAGGAGTTGAAAGGCCAAGCAGCTGCTGGTGGAAGCAGAGTGCCTCTGTCAGCCTGTGCCCGTCCTTGCAACTCTGCAAAAGCATCTTGGCCAGAGGATTCTCACTCTGTTTACTATTTCTGAGACCTCATTGCCAGGTCTTTTCAGGGACAGAGTGGATAAAGTCCACTACCTTTTGCAAGAAAGAGGAAACTGAAGTCACTGCTTCAGGGCTTCCTGGCAAATACATATTTTTCTGAATGTTTGCATGCTTCTCGTTTACCACCAGCGCGGTATTCTGATAGGAAATTAAAGGTAGAACAAAGTAGATAAGCTATGTCCTGAGTTTGGTTCAATTTAAAAGCTCTGAGTGTGCCATGTGGACAAAAAAGACTGTTTTAAATATAAACTTCAGTGAGTCTGTCTCCCACGTCTACACCAGTTGTGAATGGTTAACAGTAATTTGTTCGGATGAGTTTACTTTGCTGCCATGGCATTAAGAATAGAACACTTCAGTACTCTGCCACTGGAAAAATAATTTGCCTAAGTAAAGGGTATATTTTGAGCTTGCAAATCTCAGAGCTAAGGACCAAAGAAAAATGGTTAACTAATAAAAAGATGTAAGGAAAGATTCATGCAGAAATTGTTCCAAACATTGAAATGGGAGTGCTTGAAATTAGGACCATAAATTACATTAAAACATAAACGTCTGAAGATTCTGATTTCTGTTGTCTATTGTATCAGTAGGATTTCTGGGCAGTCAGAGTCTGAAAACCAAGTTGTTTTTGTTAGGTACCCATGTTTGGATTTAGTAGCCTAGATTTCAGTACCTTGGGTTAAATGTTTAGTTTAATGGCAAATTTTCAATTAAGATAATGAGAACTTTGTCTGAGTAAGGTTAGATGAAAATCAGTGTTCCAGTATTTTGCCTTTTGAAAACAGGTAGTTTTTGAAGTGTAGAGAAATTTTCTAGGTCTTATAGGAAATTGCTGCAAGATAAAGGACTAAATAGTATATTTGTGGAAGTTGATTAAATTGGATAATATTTTATATCGAATGTATTTTCATTAATATCTCTATTTTGCTAGGTCCAGAGATTTGTACTGTTGTATCACATAAGTGCCATTGATTTTCAGACGATATAGAAATATTTTGTTCCTATTTTCATCTGATTCAGGTACTACATTACCAACTGTGTCCAAGAACGAATATATCCACAGAGGCATTCATATTTATAATAATGGCTAGAGCCCTGTTGCAGAAGATTCACTATTAGGAAACATACCGATGCTAACTTTATCTGTTCTTCTGCACGGAGATATTTCTAACAAAGCAAGCCTAAGGAAAGAGTTGTATTGTTATTATTCTACTGTCATGGTGAACTTATCTTTCCATTGGCATAAACAGCACAGATAAAATAGATATTTTTCACATTTACTTTTTTATCACAGAAATTCCTGTGTCTCTAAACTCCATGAAAGCTTAGGGTAAAAATGACCATTCCTGAAAACAATTCCTGTTCTTCATAAGTCTGCTGGCAGTGCTGTAGAATCACATCCCTTATAGGTATCTGTCACACTGTGATAGTGTGATACCACTTCTTCACTCACTTTAGTCCAGCATGTCACAAATTTCACTTCCAGAAAATAACTCATATTGCAAAGTGCTACACTCAGTTACGAGCTTCAAGTTGAAAGGGGATGGTACTGTTTTCCTTCTTTTATAGGTAAAAACCCTATTTTTTGTACTAACGAGGAATGTTTATCAGTGTAGGTGCTAAGGACATTGCCTTTACTGAATTAACTTTGCATTCATGCTACACAGCACCACAAAAACTAGCTTTCAACGATATATATTTATTTTAAATTTTAAGTCATAAAGCAAATAATTTCCATGTGTCTGTGCTCATACCAGATTAGCAGGTTATAAACACATCAGTTGAAAATAGGAGATTTGATTTCCAATGAATAAATAGAAACCCAGTGTTTTCCCTGGAAATGTTTGGAAAAAATAAACAGTAGGGAAATAAGAAATAAGTATATTTTACAGAGCATAGTTAGAGCTGGGGTTAAAGTATATAATTTCTCTTATCTTTTGTGATTGCTCTAGTCTGCAGCATTCTTAGTACAGCCTTCACATGCACGACTTAATACTGACTACTATTGTTAGAATGAAACAATAATCAATGTATAATTCCTGTTTATAAAAGAAATGCATCTAAGCTGTCCATATGAAGCACTATGCAATTATTCTTTTGTAAACCAACAAACAGTATCTGTAATAGATAACTATCAAAAATCACTGGAATAATTCTTGAATCATCTAACACACAGAAATAGTGGGGGGAAAAAGTGCAGAAATTTAAGAAATTGATTACCGGTTGTATCTAAAGTTGGAGGAAATTAAAATTTCTGTATGCTGTTTCATCTGCTACATGCCTTATTTATGTTTTAAAGCATAATTCACACCATTGCAACGCAGGAGTTAATAATAATCCCTAAACCAATGGGGAGTACTATGCTGTTTCCCTTAAGACAAGGAAAGGCTTGTGAAATGTTTGAAAAAATGTGTTGTAATTGCTGAAATAAATGGCAAATTTTACAGAAGAAAACAAAAACAGAATATAGAAACTGCTGGTCTCCTAGGTAAACTTAAGTATTGACAGGTCTGAATTAATAGAGACTGTTTTTCAAAAGGTTCAGTGTCAGCTATATATTGCATTTACTCATTCAGTTCCCACACTACTCTTAAGGGGATTGCTTGATTCCTGACACTGTGTGACAGAAAGAAACTTTGCTATAGAATAGAGAAATAATGTCTATTTTGTTCTCCAAAGCAGAGTCAAATATCAAAATTCTATCATTTTAACATTTTAAGGGGATATACACATGGGGCCATATTGGACTTAGTTCACAAAAATTTATGGAATTCTTTATTTGCATCTTCACTGGGCAGATAGTAGTTCCTGCTAAAGCTGGACTGCAGTTCTGAACCCCTAAGTATTCAACAGAGGACAGGTTAAAAAGTGCAGACAAACACTCACTGTGAGTTACCTCCCAAGGGAGTGCACTGGAGGAGAGTGCCAAGGAGCCTGGAGACTACAGTAAGAATATATATTTTGTTTCAAACTAGCACATCCTTTGCAGTGCCCTGAAATAATCCTACAAGGTATTCTCCTGAGGCAGAGTTTAGTCTCTGGACAGATAAGAGGCAGCTGCCAAGACTTAACTGAATGCAGAAATGCTTTATTATACCCATTCCACTGGAGTTTTATCAGAGAAGCGATGCAGTATTATATGCCACATATAGCCTGCTGCAATTTGACAATCGTCTTGAGCTGGAGATGACATTTATTAACTAAAGTGTCTTTGAAAGCCCAAAACTGTGCCCAGAATCTCGCACAAAAATTAAGAAAAGCTGACTCTTCAGACACGTACTTACTGCAAACATGATTTGTTGTCCTTCAGGTATGATTCCAGAATTGTTAAATTGTTACAGGATTTCACAGATCAGTCAATGATTGTAGTGGCAGGACAAGTTTAGAGACTGTTCAGTTATAATGTGTATAATATTCAGCTTGTTTGAGATGTCACAAGTTTTTCTGAACAGGCGTAGTGAGCCATATTTCTCTACCTGGGGAGTTTTAACCCATCAGATGATCATTGCATCTTCATACCATTACAAATACAAATACAAATTACAATACAAATACCATACAGAGACCGCATTCTTGCATTCTTGGTGGCTTTTGGTTTGGGTTGGTTTTGTTTTTTAATTTTGTTTTTTACCTGACACAACGTATTTCACTATTATCTTTCCTTTTTTTCCCATTTATATAATTTAAATTGTAATATGACTGTGAATAGTAATGAATTTAATACAGGAACACTTTCAGAATTGCATTCCATATACTGAAATGTGAAAACAAAAATAGTTCTTCATATATAACATTTTAATATTATATTTATTCCATTTCAGACTCAATTTTCACTGAAATAACAATTAATATGATTTTTTTCTTGTCCTTTAAAAATGTATTTTAAACAGAATCCACCTGCTTTTTGTCTCACCCCCTCACAACTTTAGAGAATACCTGAGATTAGAGCTGTACAACTGGAGATTCTTAAGCATGTATCTAACATATCTATATGCAGTTGCATTAAAAATGGATGATCGGGTCAGATTAGTGAAATAAAATGGAGGTGGCATGTGAAATTATGTAGCAAAACTTGTATATATTCTACATATCCTACATAGGAGATTCTAAATGACAGGAAAATACGGCTTAAATGAAATAGCCCAAAATAAAGGATCTTCAATTTAGTCATTATTTTTCATTTTTGTATCCCTCTGGACATTTTTTTCCCCACCTCCAGACTGGTAAAGGTTCCTACATATAGACATCATAAGTGGAACAGTTAATTCGTCTCTGCGCAATTATCTTTTACAGTCAGTGGGACTGTTGCTGTGAGTCAGAGTTTGCAAGTTTGTTCTCATCATCTTTCTGGCAAGGAGTACCAACAGTTTCACAAGAAAGTCCAACTTCACAAATCACGAATCTCAGCCCAATTTTGCTGACAAGTTTGTGCATTTTAAAGTACTTGAAAGACGAAGGTTTGAGCTTTTTAGATAAAGAAGCCCAGCCCTCCAGGGTTTGCCTTTTACCTGGCTCAAGTAGATGAAACAGTGACTCTCAAATTCTTTTGACTATAGTACTTCTTCATAAGCCTGTACCTTTGTCACCTGTGCCAGATTGACCCAATGCATTAAAAATGCTACGTTTGCTCTAACACCTGTGAGCAACATGAATTTTAGCTTTGCCAATGTGCTGTTCTCAAGGATGGAGCAAAAACAGTTGGCTCTGAGCGTCTCATGGCAGGAACAAAGTTTTGTTGTTTTTGTCACTGGTGTTTCAGGACTGCTCTTGCACGCGCGCGCGCACACGCACACATGCCAGTTGTTGTTTCCTCGCTTTCTCTAACAAAAGGAGAGCTGTTGTCAACACTTTTTTTCTGCTCTCTTGGTTGTATTTGTCGGGCAAAGATCATCATGCTCTGATTTAGTGTTTTCAAATAAGTGTGCCCTCTGGTGCAGTGCTCTATTGAGAGACAACACAGCCCAGGCAGGAGAGTTCAGCATGGCCACTAATAAAACACAAGTGCTGCTTTGTCAGGCCACGAGTGATTACTTGAACAAGTGCCAACTAAGAAACCAAACATTGGAGCGCAGCTCTTCAGACCCTCAAGACAAAGGGCCAATTGACTTTCCTCATTAGTTTTTGTGCCAAACATGTAAACACAGTTTCCTCTCTATCTTTGATGCTCAAAACATGCCAGCTTGTTAACATCTTGGGTGGTATGGTGGTTTATGAGCCTGTAAAGACTATTATGTAGTGGTGGGTTTTGTCCTAATTGAAAAGATTGGCTTATCCTAAGGACGGCCGAAACTGGCATCTTTTTGACAATTTAGAAATTCTGTCTTTGCTCTAATAGACTGATGAAACTGCCTAAAAGAAATTTAACATGCACAGGACTTCCTCTGTCACACAAACACATTAAAGTTTTGTTAGGCTTAGGACTGGACTCCAGCTCACTGAAAAATAAAAACAAAAAAACCCAAGTGATAAAGCAGCTTTGGCTAAAACAGCCTGATGAAACCTCCTTTGTAATTGCTATGCGGAAACCTTACTGAGATTTTTTGCTTGATATTCTTTGCTTTACACTGCTTTTATTTTGGGGACCTATCACATTTTAACTTCCTTTGCCTTTTACCCCAGTCTTTCTTGTTTCTAAATGCTGTGACTGTTCAAGATAATGGAAGTTGGAACAATTTCAAACAACCTGAAATATTTGTGAAAGGTGCTGAATTTTAGCGTGCAGGGAATGTTTTCTCTCTTGCAAATCCCCTTCACATATGGTGTGACTGCTGACATCAAATTTTGCCAAAGTAAAACATTAAGGGTGTCTTAAGTGGTCATTTCATGAATGACTGTACAAGGGGCTGTATGAACTGGTTTCTCTTTTCGTTTTTTCAAATGATATCCATACCTTTTAGCTGAAAAGCTGAGTTTACTCGGTTTTTTTTCCCCTTGTACAAAAATATAATGAGGCTTTAAAAAATGAGGTTGTTTATTAAGAGAAAAAAAAAACAGCAAAGAAACCATGACTAGATCACATTTCCAACTACAATTGAAAGAGGTTGATTTGCCAGCCTCTGGCAAAACCCATGCAACCTCCCGTTCATGAGTCTAACGAGAACTTCATTATTGTCAATGAAGGGACTGTAAAAAATAGGCTTTAGTAAATGATTTTGGATTTTCTTTCAAACTACTAAAAGACAAGAAAGGAAAAGAAGAAAAAAGGTGTTCTGGTATTTTCTTTCACTGTCTCTCTCACACACACAGACAGATAAAACCGTCTTTTAAAATAAAGTATCGAGCATGTGTGGAGTTATCTGCAGGCAGAGCAGTGAGCACATTGTGCTTAGTGGGAGCCCAGCTGCTGCTGGGCTCAATGACACTGAATGAAAGAAGGAGCTAGATTTGTGGAGGAGTGATGGCAGTGAGTGTAGAGGCACAACCATGACTCTCCTACTCCCTTACACTGAGATTCTGAGTGGCACTGAGAAGAATGAATGTTAATTGAACAGGGAAACGAAAGTATGGAATCTAATGGCATCTAACAAGGCATCTAATAGCGAAACTCCAAGGTTTTCTTCCTAGGCTGCCCCACAACCAGGACCCGCCTGTGCCCATGTCCCTGGCTTTGCAACTTCTGGCTTGCAGGATCTTTAGTGGGTGGCTCAGCAGGCTCCCGGCCTCCTCACCCCTTCCCTATTCCCACTGCAGCATTGGCTGCTGGAGGTTTGGAGGTGCTCTCTGCAGCTTAAGGTTTCTTCCTGGGCTCTGTGTGATTCAGGTCTCAGCCTGCAAGCTCTGTTCGAGGTTTTCCTGCATCATCTTGAATTAACCCTAACCCAGGCGTAACAGCAGAGGGCTGTTAATCATCTCAAGTGGACCGTTTGTGGACAAACAAGTGGTTTCCACCCAGAGCAAGCTGGTTTTCCAAGGCAGGGCTGTACAGGAATGATAAGCAAGTAGGCAATCTCTCAGCTACAGATATGAGCCACCCGAGGGGACTGATGGTGGAAATCCTGCGACAGATTAAGTTTCAGATGTTTTCGGAGAGCAGTACCTGTGCTGTTCACCTTGAGGGGAAACGAAGAAGAGAGTGACCTGCCTTCCTGAAAACAAAACCACTTTCAGTATGCCACCAGGGAAAGATGAGCAAAGCTGAGGGGAGTTTGGTCTGGGGAAGGTACCAAAAACACTGCAAAATTGTGTTTTCATGCCCAGGCGCACTGTCAGGCGCAGAATCAGAATGGAGTCCCAGAGAGCCTGCCTGCCCCTGGCCTGGGGAAAGGGCAGAGTTAAGGTATAAGAAGGTCCATGGGATCAGTACTCAATCCAGGAGAGATTGTGAAACAGGGGTTTCATTTCCCAAGAAGGTTTTACTGAATTGCCTCCTCACACAAAATTGCTCTGAGATACTCCAATCCAGGGCAGTATCTGGACTCTTCTGAGGCTGTTAAGACTTAAATTGCTCTGGGAACAGCTGCAAGTGGGACCAAACACTGCAGCCTTGTGAGTGTCCAGAATGGAAGACCTCAGCCATTTCTAAGAAGGCTGGCAGCCAATGCTCCGAAAAGCCCTCTGAAATTTCCTCACTGTTTCAAAACTATAGCTGCCTTTGGTATTTAAGGAGTTTTCCCTATCAGTGGAATTTCTCCTAGGCTTCTCAGTAGTACAGGCAAACCTAACTTCCTTTTGGTGCCAAAGCAGATTCTCAGTGCATGGGGCAGTGACAGATTTGGTCATCTGGAGTAAGGTAAAGAGCTCAGAAAGTCTATCTGAGTAGGGTGGGCAGGTACTTGTGAAACAAAAGGGTCAGTGAGATTAAAGGTGCTTGTGGTGATTGTTCAGAGAAATATGGGTGGATCTCCTCTTCCCAAACCCACACTCCATCTCCCTTGCCCATTGTCTTGGGATACAGGAGTCTCAGTTTCTCCCCATATTCCTCCCTCACCTTCCTCTTCCCTGTCCTTTACTTTCTCCTTCAAGCTGTTGACCTCCTTCCTCTTGAACCTCCCCCAAGAAGCAGTTCCTCTCCCCTATCAACGTATATAGCATGCGCTAGGGAAGTTCAGTTATTCAAGTTCTGCCACGTTCTGGATAGTGCCTTCCCTGTGGGTGTGAGGATGCCATGGCTTAATCAGGAAGGGGATTTCCAGATATTCCAGGTTTTCAAGATAATTTGGGTCTGCTATCAGAATAAGTAAAGCTGGATACTGCCTGAGGCAGGTGGTAACAGTTTTTGCTCAGGACTGAACTTGTATATGTGACAGTCTGGGTCAGAGAGCTGCAGATATTGCAGGCTTGTCTGTGTTGTTATTTATGTAGGTTTTTTTCTTTCTGAATTTGATTGAAAATATGATGCAAACAACCTTTTCTGCAACATGGTGGATTTGAACCAGAGCTGAATTTGGCTCAATGCACTCTGTATCAAATGTTGTATTTGTAGTTTGTTTAAAAACTCTCCTTTGCCTTTTACCAAGTTTCCCTTAAAGAAATAGTAATTTCAAAATGTATTTCCAATAGCCATACATTTTTGACTGCCCGATGTTCAGGGTGAGTACATTAATAACGTTCAAAATGTGGTTTGCAGTTTTTCTGACGTCTCAACACTCTGGAATTTCAGCAATCGAATTTGACCTACAGAACCCTGCACGCAAATCTTGAATTGATCGTGCCGCACAAAGCAAAGACTGCTGTCGTGTTGCTGCTAAAGGGAAAATTGAAGAGTATGGTATTGGTGCTCTTTTGCTACCAAGTTCATCACGGCAAAATCATGAGCTCATGATAGACCACATAAGTATAATGAAACTCTCAGCATTTTGATATATAAGGCAAGACCAATGCCTCGACCTTTCAGGGCTAGTAATATGGACACAGGAATTGTGGAAGAGATGCCTGTTCTTATCCTGAGTCAGGCAGTGTGTGTAGAGATAGGGTCATTTTATGCAAGAAACACCATTCTAGATGTGTTAAGATGGTTTCCTACTGAAGTTCAGCATTGTACTGAAATGGTAAGTTCCAGGCAAAAACGAATTGCAGACATCACTGTTACAGAATGAGCAGTGCATGGAGGAGGGGGGAAAGGATTCTGTGTGAGAAATCACTTTCTGTTAGTTTTGTCACCAGCTAACTGTGTAAAACAAAATGATCGTCAGTAGATCAGGAAGATGAAGGTTAAAGTTAAAAAAAGGTATAAAAGTATATGTATCTACCTTGCTTCCAGATTTAGTCTCTGAGTGTTACTCATCTGATCATCTGCAGCAGAGTTTGTCATTAGAGATTTGTAGGATCTCAGAGACAGGGAGATTGCTCAAACAACTGGTCAAAGTATGCATTAAATCACATTGGAAACAGGTGCAAATTACTTCTTTGATTCTTCAAGTATTTCTTCTTCTTTGTGTATACAGCAAAGTAGCACGAAATGCCATTTATGAGGTCTACTGGTGAGAAGAAAGTACATGACTGTAGGTGTCAGATTCTTTTCTTGGTAGGGCTCATCCTCTCTTCTTCAAATCCACAGTGATTATGTAGTGAATTATTAATGGCTATGTGGTGCTTAGTTGCCGGCTGAGGTTAAACCACGACACAAGGTAAATGCAGTTATTCTGGTGGAAAAGAAGATGATGTGTACTGTTATTATGACTGAGAAATTGTTACATGGCAAAAGGACAGGCTGTCATTTACAAACCATTTTTATATTTAAGGTTCCCTCATTCTCGTGTACCTTTCTAAGTAGTTCCAGACAAAAATGAGAGACTGGGACAAGGATGAAATTTCTTACCTGAAGGTCAGTCAGTGCAGTGGGGAGACTCCCGCTGGGGCCATCCTTGCAATGAGTTCTGCACAGGCAAAAGCCTCTTGCTGGCTCAGAACAGGATCGTGTCCAAATCCCTTTGGGTCAGGGCGATAGGACTAAGGACTATCCAAAGACATTTGGTAAAGGGGAAACTCTCACAGTTTTCTTTTTTAAAGAAAAAGACAGTGACTTTATAGAAGAAAACAGTTGCAGTAAGCCTAATTAGAGAAGTGAAAGAGTGTCTAAAAATACGATTCACAGAAAAACACTCTACAACTATTGGTATTTAAATAACACAGGAAACAGAGAAATATCCTTTCTTTCTTCAGTCACCTCCCTAAATCGTGGGGATGTTACAGGCGTTTAGTGATACTGACTGAACGATTTATTGATTTGAGAATATTTCTTGTCTGGTGTAGAGAAAACATTTAAAAGTCTCTCCGTATTTTCTTCATCACTTAAAAAAAATCTGCAGAAATGAGTATTTTCCTATTTCTGAATTCTTTATCACCTGTAGTTTATGTATGTCATATGCTTTTGTCCAATCTTCCTCTTTAACAGCTTTTGTATGTCATCTGCACTCAATCCAGAACAAATAGAAATATGGTGTGATCTCTTTGTCCACACTACTTACACTATATCACCTGCTTTCTTTTTGTACAGCACCTGGCAAAATGGGATCCCAATCTGCTCTCACGCTGTAAGACTAATTACTATGATGTGGTAGCGACACATTTAGTTTCTAGATGCGTGTGCACATACATGAAGTTTTGTGGGATTCAGAGTAATATGTTACTCTTCCAGAAAAATATTCTTTTTCTCTGAAGCCAAGCCTTTCAAGGAGTTAAAAACTTTATCTTTGTTCTTTGTAACGCACAATTTTATTCCTCTTATGGAAAATGATCTTTCTGCTTTATTAAACCCATAAAAATTTGAAAGTTACAAGACCTACTGGAGAATGTTTACACTCAGCAACGCCTTTTTCTAAGTAGCAATGAGGGTGGCTGCATAGAGTTCTGATCTGATCATTTATTTAAACTATTACATGATTGAATTTTGTTCTGGTTTGTATTCAGGCAGCTTCTCCAAATATGTTAGAGATATCATACATTGAAATTCTAAAGTGGGTGCAGGGCTCCCTACTTTTGTTCTTCTGCACTGATAGTTTTTAAAATGAAAGCTTTAATCTGTATTATATAGGATCATTAATTTCTGCATTTTACACTTGAGCAACAGCATTCTGATTATCTGCAGCAATGAAAAATAAGCAGCCCTGCTCCTGCAGACTTAATTACTTACTGCAGGGCCCATCCCTTCCTAGTTATGGCACGCAATCTGCAAATGGGGTCAAAAACATTATTAAAAACCAAATTACCCACTGGATGGAGAAAACAAACATGCAACTGTGACCTAGAGGACCTCACCAACACAGGAGGCAAGCCTAGCTGCACACATTACATAGCTCTACAGAATTTGCTAAGGAGCTCTGTTCTCAGACAACAAAATAAGCAGCCAAATGAGCTCATCGCACAAGATAGCTATCACAGTATGAAGTGTATTCTGGCTAAGTATTTTATAAATGGGAGGGGTGACCGATGTAGAAATGCACCAATGCGCTTTGGAAAATGTACCGTCTGGTTAGGTGCCTAGATACAGTGTGAGGCTTCTAGAAAATTTGGCTTTGGTAGCAAGGATGAGGAATGTGTCCCTGAAATGTTGCTGTGTGGCCCTCTTGAAAATTATGTTTCCAAAAGTGTGATTCAGCCTTGAAGAAAATTAAAAATAGACTTTCAATAAAGTAAATATATTGTATCTAGCATTCTTTAAAAATAGTACTGGTTGCATTTAAGAGCGAGCAGTAGGAGTTATGAAGGGTTTGGGAGATTTTTAAAAGTTAATAAAATACATTAGTGCTTACAGAAACACATGAAAATGGAACAGCAAACGTGACTAAGAATGAGTCCTTTGAAAAAATAATAACCTATTTGCTTAAACATAGTGTAGAAGAACATGGCATAATATTTATACAATTTCCTTAGTTGAATGGATGAAAAAAATGGATCTGAGATAAAATTTTCTATGTCGAAAATTCTAATGGATGGTAATAGAATTGTAAAGTATAAATGAAATGCTGATCTATTTATATGGACAGAGATACAGTATTTACTTGCAATATTTATAGCAATAGTAGGCTGATCTAATTTATAAGACAATGGGCCAAGGAATCTATTGTTTTGAAATCACATAAAGGCAATAATAAAAGAAAACAATAAAATATTTAAAGTGCATACAAGGAAAATAAGTCCATAAAACACACAGTTAGCATTAAAAGATCATTCAGTACCATTTGGAATGTGCCTATTTGAATACATTGTATTTAATTAATTGTAAGCACTGAAAATTGCTGAAGCTTAAAAATATGATTCAGTCCAGCACATAATAGTATAATATTTTTTTTCTATGAAATAAAAACATTATAAATTATAAATAATAAAACTCCAGGAAAATGATCAGGTTACAACAAAACAGTAGTAAGTTATCAACATGCAAAAATATGAGAGATGCAGAGAGTACACAATTATCTAGATATCAAGAGCAATTCCACAGCAAAGTTTGTGCTGTAATTTAAACTTCAAGCAGTATTAAAATAATTTTTTAAAAATTACATTTTCTGTCTTCCATTTGCAAGTCCAGTAGAATGGACCTTCATGGGGTCGGATTTTTTTTCTTTAATCAGCTACCGATGTTTTTCTATGACTCTGCTCTGCTGAGTTGCTGCTCTGCTTTCCTGACAAGTCCATCTGGATAGATACCCATGATCCAGACTTCTTGCCCACTGAGTTGATATTTCAGCCAGAAGTCACACAGACATTTTACTAGTGCACAGAGACGGGCTTGTCCTCTTTATGCTGGAGGCTTTGGAGTTGTGGGCTTCTTTTTTGCTTCCTGGTGCTGTGCGTCTGCTCCTGAGCTCACTAACAGCATCTGAAATGCCAGTAAGCCCCAGAGAGGATGGCGATGGTGAAGAGAAGGGTAGGGGTGTGGATGAAGAGCTGCAGTGCTCCATCTATCCAAGGGGTGGCACAGGGAGGTTAGAGAAGGTAAGTTGCTCTTTAGGATGGATTTTGCAATAATGGGAATTTGTTAAAGGGTAGGGAGGACTGGAAGGACTAGCAGGGCCAGGGGTGGCTTGTAGTAGAGGGGTGAGGACAGACTGGCTGTGTATGTAGACAAGGAGGCCTGACAGCAGGGGGCTGGAGCTGTGCTTAGGGGTGGAAGAGGAGAAAAGCCCAACTACTTCTGAGCAAAAGCAAGGTAAAGACACAATCACACCTTCCTCTGCTCTGTGGATTCATGTGGCAGCCTGCTGCCCCAGAGTTTGGCTCAAATTCACTTAGCTGCCCTGGCCTGCCTGCACAGCCCTCTGTGCAGAGCATCAAAGCAGGCACAACTTTAGAGACTGTAGCTCATGGAATGGCAGCGTAGATGCCTCAGAGACCCCGCTGTGGCTTGGGGTAGCGGGGGGCTTGAAATCCCCACCTCCTCCTGATGCACATCAGCAGCTTGTGTTGCTCCCTTTCAGGATTGCTGGGGTTAGCCTGGATCAGGTATCTGCTGGCAGGAGTCTAAGACCCAGCCAGGGTGGTACCTTTGCTGACCCTCCTGCCCTGGCACTGTTGGGGAAAGCACATCTTGGGTGCTGCTGCAGAGCTCCTCCTTGATTAGCCTCCAAATCTCCACCTGCTTCTGCACACGAATCCCTGACATCAGAACAAAAATGCAATAGCCCTGTCAAGTTGCTGAATTGGGGATGAGGAGAAATGTTTCAGAAATACAAGATGATTAGTGCAACACCGTGGATAAATGATGGTGTGCTCTCTATTTTTATTTGCCTGATGTGATTCATTGTTGCAGAGGCAGCCTTTCAAGGAGAAAGCCTGAAGTCCTGTTCTTGCTGTTGTTACAAGCGATGCTTGCTTAAATATTTTTTAATATTTAAGCTTGTCACGTTGGTGTCTGGATTTGCAGGCCAATACCTGATATTCACTTTTGTATTCCTAAGGCCAAGGAAACTGCAAAGCCATGAGGTAAAAGAAATGAATGCAACATATCGCCAACGCCTTGCTACATGCTCCAGGAGGAGCGTTAAATCAAATCACATCATTTGCTTAACATTTGCACAATGACAGTAGAGTTTTTGTTTACCCCTCCATCTCAAAACATTCCTGGAGGAAAATGCACAGCAGTGGTTGCAAAGCTGGGTGTTGCAATAGCAGTGTAAAATTATTGTATAGAGGCCCCAGATTGTTAACTCTTTGAGGGAGGAGTGGAGGGAGAAACACACTTTAGATTCTTTTATGGTTCCCTGGAGGGCTTTCAGGCTTACCTTTGCATGGAGGACCAAAGACAACTTGAAGCCCTTTATACATTCAGTGGAAGCCAGCTGTTCCTCCCTGTTTTCATCCTTCAGCAGAATTCGGGGTCCCTCTGCTCTCCTCAATCCCTCTGTCTCACATATCGTCTTGCTGCCATTCCATGACATTTTTCCCTCAGGCTGTAGGGTGGTTTAGCTCCGTTACCATTCTCCTTTCTGTGGCTTCTTTAAATACATACCAGTTTCTCCCTAAATTCCCAAGGAAGATACTAGTGTCTTTGCTGAGAAAAGGTGATTTTTATTGGCCAGTTATCTTTCATTCACAGCTGAGATTTATTTTTTTGTGTCTTGCTCTCTATGTGTCATTTCTGCTGCATAATAAATGTGTCAGTATCTTGCAGTTTTAAATTGTGTATTGGCCCATTTCTAAAGTATGTGTACAATAGCATGGGCTCATTTCAGTTATTGACCACCCTGCAGGTGAATCACTTTAAGAAATACACTGTTTTGCAGGTGGAACTGAAATTATGCCCAGAAAGCCTCCAGGTTTGTGATAACACAGCATCAAAAGACCCAATTTTTGTCACTATACACATGGATTTTAACCTTTCTCATGAAATACCAGGTCCTGCAAATCTGAGGAGACGAGAATCTGAGCTTTTGGAAACAATTAAAAAACTCCAAAACATTACTTATTATGACACAGAAAGCTAGAAATTAGACTGCAAAGCCTCAGAACTTAGGCATTTCAAGAGAAGGATCCCAGGGAGGGGATGGAGGGGAGAGGGTGCTAATCTTGCAGTTTGTAAAGGAGTGAATTATGGCTTGTAAATTCTTGGAGTCAATA
This sequence comes from Phalacrocorax aristotelis, assembly GCF_949628215.1. Taxonomy (NCBI): domain Eukaryota; kingdom Metazoa; phylum Chordata; class Aves; order Suliformes; family Phalacrocoracidae; genus Phalacrocorax; species Phalacrocorax aristotelis. The sequence continues at coordinate 128,935,767 of NC_134277.1, read as the reverse complement.
AGGTCCTCTTGTGTATAAAATATGATGCTGACAAGGAGGAGCAAAGCTGTATGGAAACATTGGCTGTTATGTTTTACTTAGTGGTGTGCTTTCTGTTTTATTTTACAAATAAATTCTTCCTTTCTCTATTCCTTTCTCTTTGTTTTTCTCATGGTCCACAGTTCTGGACCATGGTCCAATCTGGACTCATAGGAATTGGCTTCTTGCACCACTAATAAAATGCTTTGTGGGTACTTTGTGCGTTGTCTCTCAGTCATGCCTTTTCAGCTAGACATACCATGAGAAAGGAGGTCTGAACACAACTTCAGGTTTTGTGTTTCATTCTCAGCCAGTGCTGGGTCAATGGGTTTTGCAGAGAGGACGTTATGGGGATTGCACCTCTCTCTGGCATGCCTGATATGATTTTCACTGAAAAAACAGTTATGGTATCCCTTGCACAAATTCCTCACTAAAATAAGACATCTGTCAGCTGGACTAAGGCAGGCTTGGATTTAAGACATGTACAAATAATGCAAGAGGGTCATTTTATTCTGATTTATTTTTAATTTTGTGTTGAGAGATTTCTCAGCCTCTACAATGTCTACCACTATTGTTTAAATTATCTTAATTAGAAATTATTTCCTTGCTGGTCCATTTTCTTTATCATCTTGTGCTGTGATAACTGATGAAACATGCTTTAAAGACTTGGGGCCAGAGGGGAAGAAGAGGTGAATGAAACCTGCAGGAAGACTTTGTTTAATGCTTTAATTCTGTGCTTATAAGAGATTGTGTTTATGACAAATCAGTTAACTGAGGTGTTTTGAAAGGCTGCAGGAACAATGTCAAAGGACTTAGCAAAAATTTGTTGAGGTTTTGAAAAAAAATTACCCCTCGGAAACCTAACATTGCTTCATTGTAAATGTGGTGGGTTGACCCTGGCTGGATGCCAGGTGCCCACCAAAGCCGCTCTGACTCCCCTCCTCAAATAGGCAGGGGAGAGAAAATATAATGAACGGCTCATGGGTTGAGATAAGGACAAGGAGAGATCACTCAGCAATTCCTGTCACAGGCAAAACAGACTTGACTTGGGGAAATTAGTTTATTACCAATCAAAATCAGAGTAGGAAAATGAGAAATAAAACCTGAATCTTAAAACACCTTACCCCCAACCCCTTCCGTGTTTCTGGACTCAACTTCACTCCCAATTTCTCTACCTCCTCCCCCCCTGGGTGGCACAGGGAGATGGGGAATAGGGGTTGCGGTGAGTTAATCACACCTTGTCTCTGCTGCTCCTTCCTCCTCAGGGGGAGGACTTTGCACACGCTTCCTTTGCTGCAGCATGGGGTCCCTCCCACGGGACACAGTCCTCCACGAACTTCTCCAAAACGGGCCCTTCCTATGGGCTGCAGTTCTTCATGAACTGCTCAAGCGTGGGTCCCTTCCACGGGGTGCAGCCTTTCCGGAACAGAGTGCTCCAGCGTGGGTCCCCCACAGGGCAAAAGTACTGCCAGCAAACCTGCTTCAGCGTGAGGTCCTCTCTGTCCATGGGTCCACAGATCCTGCCAGGAGCCTGCTCCAGTGTGGGCTTCCCACAGGGTCACAACCTCCTCTGGACATCCACCTGCTCCAGCGTGGGGTCCTCCATGGGCTGCAGGTGGATATCTGCTGCACCATTAACCTCCATGGGCTGCTTGGGGACAGCCTGTCTCACCATGGCCTTCTCCACGTGATGCAGGGGAACCTCTGCTCTGGTGCCTGGACCACCTCATTCCCCTCCTCCTTCCCTGACCTTGGTGTCTGCAGAGCTGTTCCTCTCACATATTCTCACTCCCCTCCCCAGCTGCAGTTGCCCACTTTTTTCCCCCCTTCTTAAATATGTGATCCCAGAGGCACTACCGCCATTGCTGGTTGGCTTGGCCTTGGCCAGCAGTGGGTCCATCTTGGAGCTGGCTGGCATTGGGTCTGTTGGACATGGGGGAAGCTTCTACGAGCTTCTCACAGAAGCCACCCCTGTAGCCCCCCGCTACCAAAACCTTGCCATGTAAACCCAGTACAGTAGGAATTGAGCAACACTGATCTGATTTCAGAAATTGGAATTTGCATTAATGTCTTCTAACAAAACAGCTTTTTGCTTTCTTCTTGGGCTGTGAAGTAAAGCCAAATCATACGAACTTCTAAAGCATATTTGTGAAGTTTCATGGTAGGCTCAAAATTTTAAAATAATGTGACCTTTTTGCTTAAAAAGTAAATTGGGCCCATCCTAGCAATTAAGAGAATTTCTGTTATTAACATAATGTTTAAAAGTAAAAGCACTGTTAAAAGCAGTGTATATTTCAAGTTAATATTTTCAGAATAATTTCAAATTTTTCAGGCTATTAGATAAATATAATATGTGAAATGTGATGATGAACCTTGCAGAGAGCCTGTCTATCTACACCCATAGAATGGACCTAAATAAAATGTCAATAGATACAGAATGCAAATGGAAGCAAATACTGATAAAGACAAAACCATGCATGTCAACAACACTGTTAAAACCGATGTACTTAATTAAAAAAGTGAAGCCAATTAAATTCAAAACAACAGTGCAGTATGTACAAATGCTGGAATAATCATTAGCCCTTGCTGAATAATGGAGGAGTATAGGATTTTTTTTTTTAAGTGAAACAGCAGGGGTGATACATTACACAAAGCAACAATCTACAACAATATGACAATTGAATTACTTCAGCTCCATTAGGCAGGTGTGGAAGAATAATTAGCATGAATTTCTTCAATGGAAAGAAAAAAAAATAAACTTTTGTCTACACAAACCGCTATTTTTTCCCTCCAAAACGATGAGAAAATATGACAATAAGCAGACTGATTAAAACAAAATCTTTATGCCTATCTGCTTTGAGAGTCTGGTTAATCATGGGATAAAATATGTACACGGTGTATTTTCTTATAGTCTGATGATGTTAAAACAGGCCATGATGGCTCACAACAGCTTTTGTTCTTCAGCTGAGGTATAAGCATTGATTACTCAGGTTAAAAATAAAATATAAAAGGCAATAAGTTTTGAATTTTTAAAGTCTTTCTTATGTAAGAGGTATTCAGTCAAGGCTCAGGCTTCATTCAGTCTCTGTTTTTCCATTTCAAATTCAAAACAAATTTGTGACCTCCAATTTCAATCTGAGCAACAACTGTTCTCTAAATTGCAAGAAAGAGTGAACAAACTTCTTAATGTCTCATGAACTGTAAGCTGCTTCTTAAACCCTATTTGCTTCCCCAGCGCTTTTTCGCCTTGGATTTCTACTAAAATAATTCTATTTAGTTCTTTTGAAAGAGATTGATTTGGAGGCAGATAGCCATGCAGTTTACTGAGAGACATTTTATTTTCTTCCTTCAGAATTAAAGAACTGGGTAAACACTAGCACTGGTCATGTTAGAAATATATTAATTACAGATATGGACAGAAGATCTCAAGTGATTAAGTTAGCATATCTTAAGAAGTTGCTGCTCTGCAGCCAGGGAGACTGCAGAAGGATTAATGGTCATTTTATGAGCCGAGGTTGCGTGCTCTGGTAGCTTTAACCAAGCCATTTTACTTGGCATATGCAATAGCCTGTGAGGGGCTGAAGAGCCCCGGGGTCTGTCAACAATTCGTCCTGTCTATACCATCACCCACCACCTCTTTCCCCGTGGCCTTTGGGCAGCTAGTGGGCTTCTTGTCACATATAGTCTTTTGGCAGGCTGCTACCGCCACTCTCCATCCTGAACTCAGCTACTATCTACTGGTGTATGTCCAGGAGTCTCATGTAACTGCATACAGCTCACCTAAGGCTGCGTACACTTCTCTTCTACTACTTGACTGGTTATTTGACCATAATATAATTTTGCTATATTAGCCTAGTGATAGATGTGTTTTCATGCACCTGAGGTGAGTTGCTAGGATCGTGTATTGCTACAACTAAATATCAATATCAATATCAATATCTGAAGGGTGGGTGTCAGGATGATGGACTAGACTCTTTTCAGTGGTGCCCAACAACAACAAGGTGCAATGGGCACAAGCTGGAACACAGGAAGTTCCACCTGACTATGAGGAAAAATTCTTTGCTGTGAGGGTGACAGAGCAGTGGCACAGGCTGCCCAGGGAGGCTGTGGAGTCTCCTTCCTTGGAGATATTCAAAACCCGCCTGGATGCGTTCCTGTGCCCCCTGCTCTAGGTGTGCCTGCTCAAGCAGGGGGGTTGGACAAGATGATCTCCAGAGGTCCTTTCCAACCCCTACCATTCTGTGATTCTGTGATCTATCCCTGTGCATCTTATAATATACTCACATATGGAGTGATCTGTCTGATTCAGTTACATCTAATGTTCTGAGACCCTGCTGGTGACATCTCATTTTCCCATTTAAATATTGATGCATTTGCAAATACATCCTAGTTTGGATCCCATATCCTCAAGTTATAAAAGCTATGTTGACAGCCAGGCAGAAACTATGGAGAAACCACAGACAAAGAATGGGCTGGTTCTGCTGCAATGATGGACATGGGAATGCTAGCACGGACAAGTATCTATTAAAGCAGATGATGCAAAGATAGAACTCCCAGAACAGTTTCCAATGCAAAAAAAAATGGTCCCTGAAAGAATTAGTAGTATTGGAAGTCCTGCTACTGTTCCATAAGACCAGTGTCAAAACATGGACAGCACTAAAAGGTGTAAATCCAGAGAATATGAAAGAACTAAGGAGGGCTAACATCCCTGTTAAACTCTGAAGCAGCCCACAAAGGGCAGAAGCTGCAAACCCATGCAGATGCCCAGCCAGTAACTGAGACAGAGAAAGACACAAGACTGACAATGTTTAGTGCTGCACTATGAACAGTGGACTATGAAAGTGTAATGCACATTGTGCTCAAGGTAATAAACAGCTGGTGATACTTTGGACCAATGTGGACTTCCTAGTGTGTCTAAGCCTCCTTGCCTTCTATCACTGCTCTGCCTTCTAAACATCAATTTTATACAGACTGTTTTTCTAAAATGAAAATTTTAGAAATTTCCTTTCCACAACCTCTGGCCAAAACAGTTTTTTCTAGACTTTTTTCAGACTGCTCTATGACCCTTCCAGCTAACTGCAGTCCCTACTCACCTTACCAAAGGTGTTCAGATGTGTCCTACTCAGGGCTCTTAAAGGGCTACAGTGTTTCCTCTTCCTTCTACGGTTTCCAAATCTTCAAGCTGATGGGACTGCGAGAGCCAAGAGGAGCAAACGTCCAACCACACTCATTAAAACGATTGATACAGGTTGGAAATGCTCAACACAAAAAATGTTTTGTTTCACAGATTAAGGAGTGCCTCAGGTTCCTAGCTACTTTTGCATTTCTGGGTGGTATGCAGGATTACCAGGTATTTGGCAAGTTTCTACCTCAGCATCATTAACCTCTTGGGTTTGAGCCATTATTGCCACAGTCAATTTCTACTGCAGCGCACTGCTTGCAGTCAACAACTCAAGGAAATAGCAGACATCTGTTTGGGCACAAACATTAGGCATTAATGCTTGTGGCTAAAAAACATGGGATTTGTTCTGGGGGTCTCTACAGAGGAAGCTTAAGGGGAAAAACGTCTACATGCTCACCCAAGAGTAGGGAGATGCTGTGGGGGTGGTTGCCATGGTGAGTAGACTCACTACAACAGCTGCTTCCTATATGTCTCAGCTGCTCCATCTTGTGCAGACATCCTGCAGCCAGAAGTATGGCTACCTGGAGAAGTCTCTGGGTCAGGAAAAGTAAAAGATAGGAGTAGAGAAGAGGTCATCTCTAAAGAAGAGAAGAAGAGCTAGCTAAAATCAAAAAGGTAATAGATATGAAATAAAAACAAAGAAACAAATGATTGTAGTTGCCACAAAAGTAGGCAACTCTAGAGACAGCTGTTTTCTTCAAAGATCCTGCTCTGCACCTCTGTTAAACCCTGTCACGCCATGCAACCTACTGAGAAGGATTCAGTCTGGAAGCATCATTACGCTGTTCCAGGTTACTGCTACAGACTCTTCCCTTTCTGCATCCCAGCCCGGTGGGAATGTTACCTTTGTTTTCTTAAGTAGAAGCAAAAGTTGCTTCTTGCAGCTTTTCATCCCTTGAATCACTGACCTACTATAGAAATATGGTGCATACCCATTTATCGGCAGACCTGAACAGGTGGGTGTGCATTCAGTTTCTAGGGCTCAGGAATTGTATTTTTTCAGTTTATTTCCAGGAGGAATACATTATTTTGTTGTTGATGTGCCACAGGAACAGCCTTTTCTGCCTTGTGTTCAGCGATGACTACAGAGTTAGTTCATGGGCAGTTAGAGTTTCAGACAGATCCACAAAAACAGCCCATGAGGAGAGTTTTGCTAATCCAACCTCTGAAATCCTGGCTCTTCAAAAACTTACATGCCTGCCTCAGCATTTTGGAGAGACTGTACAAAGGCACAATAGTCTGAGACCACTTTTAATTAAAGCCACTTCTGAAAGCAGAAATGGTAGTTAAGTGCCTCGGTTTGGAGTTCCCTCCTTCCCTCCCATAATTATAACATATTCCTGGGCTGTAAAAAGCCAGTGCTCCTCTTTGTTTCCAAACCTCTTTGTTTGCAAGGTCCATACAGTCACTGAAAATTTATAGAAGTAAAGTAAGAGGTTCGTAATACTATAGCCTAAGGAGACAAAGCTGATGAAGGAGATCTGCTTAATGCATTTACCTTATGACCAGTTTTGCAGAATATGGGAACCTTTGGGTACGGCCCTCCGTATTTCATAGACTCCCTCCTCTGGAGTGGCTGTCTTGATCACTAGATTAGAAAGTAATACTCGCTGGCTTACTTTCTAGCTTTATTTATGGCTTTCTAAGGATAAAAATTATGAAAGTATCTCTCCCGTGATCCTGCTAGTGAGGGTGCAGCTCCTGAGGTGGATGGGTTTGATTCCCATTTAATAAAGAAGGGAATCAAATCCTGGATACTCATCTCATTTCCAACTTTCTCTAGATGAACCCTCCGAGATTAGCTTGATTATTGTGATGAAGGAGAATCAGCACCTGGGTGGGAGATAATACTTCTCTGTGGTGCTATTTTAGTTGGTTTCTGTTGGGAAGTCTCGGCCTGGAGCTGGAATGAAAAATGGAGGCTCCATATGAAAATTGAATGCACACGCATTAAGCCTACTCCAGGGTTAATGATCCCTGTGCCAAATATTTGGATACAACTGCTATTTATCAGACAATGTTAGACTGACACACACAGTCTGTATTTGTCTCATCAAAAATAAATTCTAACTTGTACTAAATGTGCAAACTCCTAGCCATCGTAGCTATTTTTTCCCTTCATCATATGAGTGATCACATGGTGTTATTTGTCATGATAACCTAAGCATCATACTTAGGAGATGAACTACATTCATGTTATCTGCAAACACCATGTCCTTCCTTCCCCCTTCTCATCCCAAATATATTTGAAGCATAATAAAAAGGCTTTTAAAAACTGGTACAGAGTGAATAATCCCCTGAATATTTATTCCCATTAAAAGTACATGTTTCTTCCTTTCTATGAATATTTTTCAAATACCAATGATTTCAGCTGGTTTGCTTATAAAAAAGACTGCAGACATTACTAAAGGAATTGGCAGCTTTTATTCACAAGAGAGTTTTCTCTGGAAGGGAAGTGTTTGGTGAATCCTCTTTCTTGCTTACCCCTAGCAGTTATCACTGCATATAAAGAGGTTGGATGAACCCTGAAGGTAGTAGGAATGTTTGTCCCTATACAAGCATGTTAGAAATGCCAAGTTAGTGTGACTAATGGCTAAGACAGAAACCAAAGCCGGTGTTCTAAGATGAATAGAAGCATTAGAGGAAAAACGAGAATGCAAATCCCACATTGTTAGAAACACAGACCTTATGTCTGCTCCAGAGATTTTTTTCGTCAGCTCTTATAGCTCATGGGCTTCTTCACTGTACAGAACAATTGTAAAATCTGCAAAAACTGGGAGAGGTAGAGCCTGTAGAAGCTGATGTTTGTATTCAAGGTTGCTTGATGGAAGCTGTTAAGCAATACTGAAATGCTGGCAGGAATCCCAGAGTTTGGAGGGAATTTCCATGTGCTGACTCAAGACATGAATTTTAGCTCACTGGAGTCCTACACCTGATCCTACTGAGGTTATGCGATCTGGAAGCAAGGCTTGAGTTCAAGGTGAACTACTGCAATTCTTAACAGCACACGTAGAAGCTACAAAAAGGAAGACTGATGGATGTAAACACATAGTATATAGCTCACTATTATATAGAGTACTGCTCTGAGGAAAAATTACAAAGTCATTCAGCTGAACACCAAGTCAAGCAACATCATCTGGGAATGGGGGCAGCAAAATTCTTGCCCTCCCAAATTGACAAGACAGATTAACAAGTGTTTTGTCAGCCACAGAGATCCAACTACGATCAAAATATGTTGCTGCTAGAAATACCTTAAATACAGAAGAGAGTATCAATGGCCTTTAAAGGCTTGCCGTTTCCTGGACTGTCTTACTTTTTTATGCACTACTTTTAGCAAAGCAAACTTCTATACTTACATTTCAGTATGGAAGTATGGTCGATTGACACTGAATATAAGGAAATAATTCTTTACTATGAGGGTGGTGAAATGCTGGAACAGGTTGCCCAGAGAGATGGTAGATGCTCCATCCCTAGAAACATTCAAGGTCAAGTTGGACGGGGCTCTGAGCAACCTGATCTAGTTGAAGATGTCCCTGTTCACTGCACAGGGGTTGACCTAGATGGCCTCTAAATGTCCCTTCCAACCCAAACCATTCTATGATTCTATGAAGTTAAATCTCTTAAGTGTTCTAGATACGTTAGGGTACAAGGCAAAAATTACTAATGAGAAATAATTTTTCTAACAATTCTAGTGCAAATGGAAGCACTGGATTCCAGTGTAGATGTAGAAGTAAGATGATTTTTCTGAAAGAGAAGGCCATGCAGAGCCTATCCCAGCCCTTGTGAGAGCAATTTAATCAAGCTGCAGGGCAATAATGGGAAGAGACCCTTCTTTAACAAATGTTTATGTATTCCTATAGGAAACTTGCAGACAAATTCTCTCAATTCTGTTTTTTCTATTTTCCTTTTCATTGTCAAGACAAGTTCTAAAGAGCTGCTTTCTGGTTATATTTTTATTATCCAGTAATGCTTTAAAACACTTTAACATCTTTATTCGTATGGGAAACATCATCTCCTTCCTTCCAAAATCTTTGAAAACTTATCATCAACCATAACATCTACTTTTCAGACTCTGGTTGGTACTGTTCATATCTAGAGCTAATATAACAATTCTGAAAAATACATTTGAGAAAATAAGTCTCTGTCCACTGTGGCTCATCAAAAGCATCATGATTTTCTCAAATTTCTCATTGATTTGAAAGCTTTGTGAAAAACACCCTACACAGAGTTCCTACTCTTTCAATCATTTCTCAGCAGTCTCTTGCAAGCACTCAGTGTTTCAAAGTCAGGCTTATGATTGGATGTAAACCAGGAAGGTTGCTGAGGCTGATCAGAACCTCTTCCCAGGACTAACACTTATAATTACAAACCTGAAACGTTTGTGGCTGTATAGGCGCTCAGTTAAATTGTCTGGTTTGTTTTTTTTTGTTTGTTTGTTGTGTTTTGTTTTTCTTCAGTTAAAAATATTCAAATAAAACCAGGGAATTTTAATAAGCAGTTGATTATGGACATGTAGTCATAAAGTGATCTTGCTGTTATGGGCAAGACTTTCAGAAGCAAAATAAAGTTTTCATCCACTGAGGTCAGTGACAAAATTCTGTTTGGAGTCAGTGGGATTGGGGTTTTAAACACTGCCAAGTACTTTCCATAATCAGTGGATTCCTTTAGAAAGAGAAGAAAGATTTAACAAGTGGCAGCTTTCAAAAACTTTAGGAAACTGCTATTGTATGCTCTATTTTGCACACTGAGAAAGACAAATGCATATTTTCTTTTCTGAAATTACACTTATCTTACACATAATAGTAGCTATTTTAAATACAAGTCAAAACTGCATTGAAATATATAGCTTTTTTTTCATTTGTTTATTTCAACTTCCATGTCCTCTAGCTTCAACATCACTTTCTTTTCATTGAGCTACTTGAATTTCATTAAGGTTCCTTTTTACTTGGTGCTAAAATATTTGTGGTGACGTAATTAGATTTTATGGTCATGGAGTAACAATTATTCAGCTGAATATTCAACATTTATTCAGTACATGTCCTGTTTCATTAATAAACTTTGACCTACAGCTCTTCCTCTCCAGTGACAGAAAGCAAAGTTCATGAAATTTGCAGTAAATTTTCTGTGAATGAAAACAGAATGCTTTTTGATAACACCTGTGTTTCCTGAAGGGAAAGGAATTTTCTGCCCAATTTTGAGTGGTAGCTCTGCGTTTTTTGCTTATAAGCAAGAAATTAAATTATTTTTTTTTTTTTTAGTTAAAATTCACATCAGACTTTCTTCCCAGAAATAGAGAAACATTGCATTATTTTCACACAAGGCACAAGGCTGGGGTTATGTACCAGCAGATTCATGCAGTTTCTAGCAAATACTTAAATGATATCTAGTTTGTGTTTTAAACACAGTGCTCTGAGGGATAAATAGTTCTGTGTGGACATGGCACTGGTGTAAGCCACAAGGACCTGCCCCATCATGAGCAGAATGTCAGAAAACATTTCTGCAGAATACTTCTAAGAGTTATTCCTGTATGAAGCAGTTGCTTACTCATGAGTGACGTCCTCATGTGGTATAAGTGACCTACTATAACACGCTAACGTGTACCCAGACCCTTTTTTAGTTCTCTCACCTCCTTTCAATCTGCCTAACAGCCTCCAGACATGTCCCTGTGCATGTGAGGAAGCAAAAGCTACAGTTTGTAACAGCTGGGTGGGTATTTGTGGATTTTGGGAGATGGAGGCAATACTTGCACAGATGTAAGCGCAGGAGGAATCCAGTCTTCAGCAGCCAATGTGTTTGAGTTCTGATGTAGTTTTGTTCAAATTAACAGGGGACTTTATGATTTTTGGCTCAGGGACTTATCTCTCTAAAGGTCTGTAAGAGGAAGAAAGAGAAACTATGATACGGAATAAACTTCTGGTTTAAAGGAGTACACTTCTCCGTGTGAAAACTAACTTTGTTCCTCAAAGATAAGCAAAAACTTACAATTAATTGGGAAGAAAAAAATAGTACAGGCAGCATAGCTTAACTTAGCTGCAAGATTGTGGTAGGGTACATCTACAGAGTATTTTTTCAGGCAGATTTGATCTCACTCTACTCATTCCCTGAGCCAACTACAAAATCCAAATCTCTGTATTGGCAGACATGTAGCTGTAGTCCTCACAGCACTCATTCTAAACTAATAAGTCTGGCAGAGGGAGAGAGTATATTAGCTCATTCTTAGTTCCAGCAGCTACCCAGAAGGCATTACAACACACTTGAGATATATCTCATACAAACTACTGATATGCCCACACCACACAGAAGTGACTGCAGTGTGCTGTAGGGACAGCTCAGGCACCAGGAGCTGTGACAGCTCAAAGTGAGGTATTATACCTTACATCCCAGGCAGACTATTACTGAGTTAAAGCTGGTTTAGCTGTAACTCCTGTGGTCAAACCTATGAAAAGAGTCCAGTTTCTTAAAAATAAAACAACCCAGTAATCTCAGGGCAGCATGCGTGTTTTCTATTCCTGAGCTCAGTGAGTTCTGGTTTAGCCTTGTGTACCGCTGAATGTTTCCTGGATGTAGAGTTCATGTGATTTCACTTCTAAAAAGTGTCTTGCTCACAACCTGCCAGGTCAGGAAAAAAGAAAAACTGTAGGAGTGGGATCAGCTAGGAGAAAGTGTAACATATGGTCAGAGGAAAGAAAGTGGCACTTTGTTGTCCTTAGCATTAAAGAAGGCAGCACACTTCAGAAGCTGATAAGCATAATTTTTTCAGCCACCAGGTAGCATGTCTGGAGCTGTCAGCTGAATTCAGGGCTGAGATCAGGATTTCTGATTCAAAAACAGGGTCAGGTCACCAGACTGCTTTGTTTACTCCTTGCAGAGATACAGGCTGGGGGTGCTCGGGCCTGGGAGCCTCTCTGCTGTGAGCCTGCTCTGTGCCCATGCAGCCAATAAGGCCAACAGCATCTTGGGCTGAATCAAGAGCAGCATGTCTGGCACATCAAGGGGAGTGATCATTCCTCTTTTTCTCATCTCTCCTTAGATGGCACCTAGGGTACTGTGTCCAGTTTTGGGCCACCTAGTACAAGAAAGACATTGATCAAATGGGGCAAGTTCAGTTGAGGCCCACCAAGATGATCAGGGGCTGGAGCACTTGCCCTCAGAGTAGAGGCTGAGGGACCTGAGCTTGTTTGTCCTGGAGAAGGGAAAGCTCTGAGGGACCTAAACAGGGCTGTCTAGTACTGGCGAGGAGGTCACCAGGAAGACAGAGCCAGGTTTCTCACAGCAGTGTTGGCAGGAGCAAAAATGACAGAGTGTACATTTAAATAAGAGGGGTTTAGATTAGGTACAAGGAAAATCTTTTTCATCCTGAGGACAGCCCAGCAGCAAAAGAGGCAGTCTAGGGGTTCATGCAACCTCCATGCTTGGAGGTTTGCAAGAGCCAATTGGATAAAGCCCTGAGCCATGTGGTCTCATCTCATAGCTGAGCCTGCTCTAAGCAGGAGGCTAGACTAAAGAACTCCAGAGATCCCTTCCAGTCTCAATTATTCTGTGATCCTATTTCTTCAACAGGTTTTTTTAGGGAGGTTACAGGTGATTTCACCAAAACACTTACATAGCTCAGGCTGCTCGTAAAGGCTCTCCTAAAGGAAGCAACTGTAAGCAGACATATTTTGATCAAAGTATTATCCAAAAAAACTGACTTTCATTCAGGGTTTACTGTGAGGTAACACTAGATCTCTGCATGAGTTTCATTCTTCCTTCCATAGCGGATGTCTTTTTTCCCAGTCCTTCATCACTTCTTAGTTCCCCAAATGCATTTTCTTTCTCTTCCCAGATTTTTCCTTTGTTCCCACGTTCCCATTGCATGTAGATATAACTTCTTTGACTTACATTCTTTGTAATAGACTCTGATTCAAAAATACACACAAGGGCAGGATTTGGGTGGATTGCTAAACACCAGCTGATCTGCAGCAACTGATTATGCATTCTTAGCCCTTCGTAAACTTTTTTAGAAGCCTATTAGCTTATGTTTCTTACATTTGTGTGTAAACTGAAGTCTTGATTCACCCTTTCTATGAACAAGAGAGGGCACATTAGTGTTCAATATAAACATTAACGCTTTAGGGCTAAGCTACTTGCTTTGCGTTTCTGGGCTCTTTTTCTCTTGGCTTACTGTGGAACACCTCATAACAGGCCAATATGATATATATTCAACTGGGAATCAAGGAAGACACTTCTTCCTTACCTTAGTGTTTTCCTGGGTATGAAATACAGTTGGTACAATCAGCTTTGTTAATTGGGATATTTATATACTTACAATGTACCTAACTTCATTTATCATGGCATGCTACTTTCATGTGTAATAGTCTCGTGTATTGTACAACATCAGAATAAGCTGTGTGTCAAATCTTTGAGTATTCCATATACAAGCTATTTTGAACATTCAACTGTGTTAAAACTGTGAATAATTAAAGAATGAAAAAAGTAGTATGACTTGGGGTGGGGAGGGGGGAACTGACTTAAGAAATGCTAGAAGTTGACTGTAAAATGATGCCTTGTTTTAAAAGATATGAATCATGAACCTCTCTCTTTCAATATAATACTGGGAAAAAAGTTACAGATGTTTCAGCTGGCCACTCTTCATTTTCCTTAAGCCTACTCTAAAATTTTTTCTCGTGCTATCTAAAATGTATCCAAGTACCTTCCCAGCACAGTTCTGGTCACCTGCAGTTGCCTGCAAAAAGGACTTGATCACACCACTTTCATTCAGTATAAATCAAGACTGTCTTTAGACCTTGAAATTGGTATTTTCAAAGGAACTTAAAGGATGTAGGCATTGTATTTTATTGGGAATAACAGCACTGTGTTTGGGGGGGGTTCTTTTGAGAATTCCAGCCTGAATTCTTTACCTCCCACATCACAGTTGCGCTCAAAATAAGACACTTTTTTTTTTTGTTACATAAAAATGAACATCATTACATTCAATTCCTAAGAAATAGACATGCACCATGAAATGAACTTTTCCTTTGTTGTCAGTTAGACCCACAGGTACAGCCAAGATCTGTTTGTCCATTTAGACTGAGATGTTGGTGGATATTATTCTGCCTGCACAGATATATTTAGTCGCTTCTCATTCATCTTACTCATTGGTCATTCCTATGGCTTTAGGTAACCTATTAAATGTTGAATTTGAATTATCAGTCCACTGAATGTCTTGATCTAGTATGGCGGTATAGCTGAAAGGCTACATAACGCAAACTGTTGAGTCAGCTGGCCAATTGGTATAATCTGTTATTTCTTGTACTTTGATTTGAATGCAGTGAACTGAATTTTATAAGCAGGAAATTAACTACAAAGAGTATTCACAGGTCACTTGTAGAAGAGCTTGGCATGCAGAGGTCACCCAGGCTGCAACTTAATATTTGATAACATTTTTTTGTGTTACATTACATGTAATTATGTGAATAGCTTGAAAATGCAGTTATAAGGTTGGAGGTGCAAAGTGGTACTACTTCTGGATCATATCTTCAGTCCTTGTTTGTGCACTGGTGGTATAAAGCACTCAAGAAGGCAACTAAATAGGTGGACATTTGTCTAAATAAAAGGGAATACCTTAGAAACAGGTAAAGCAATCAAAAATAGCTTACCTTTACTCTCAATCAGTCATAAATTTAGCCATTACCAGCTGTTGGGAAAGTTTCCTAACTGCTTCCTTTTACAGATCACAATTTAGAACAACTCCTTGTCTGTTCTAACCTGTGCCAGCCTGACTCTCTCTGGCTTCTGCTCAGCACTCCTCACTGATTACCATAGGCAGATCCTCACTTGGTTCACAGGCTTGCACAGATCTTCTGAAAACCCAAATTGTTCCAACCTATAAAAGGCTAAGGTGTTTAACCTGGAGCTGTCGATGTAAAGATGCTGGTCAGGATGCATGAAACCTAAAACATGCCCTTAGCTAAGCCTGTGTCTTCAAGTCCTGTGGTGTGCCCAGCTGAAATAAACCTACCACTCTGTTTTCAACTGCACGCTATCACCCTCTGGCAGGATTGGCTGAGTACATCCTCTAAGCACTTCTCAGAGGGTCAGTTCACAGCCAGGTGGACTCCCACATGGTTTAACTGCACCCCTCAGTAGGTTAGCGCTTAGCAGGCCTCTTACCCACTTTGCTGCCAGTCAGGATTTGCTTTAGTCTAAGGGTCTGGTGATGAGATCTGAAATGTTGCACAGACAAACTAAGTGACAGAGATAGCAAAGGAATGGTCATCTGTCTTCTGCAATGAACTTCTGCAAAATGGGCACAGCAAAGATAAATCACCGTTATGGAAAACAATGAGTGAGGAGGACAGGAAGACCCTTCTTGTCAGCAGAATAAAACTTGTTTGTTACGGGATTTAAAATTAAACAAACTCAGTGAAACTGAGACATCACATGAATATTCAGAGAGAGAAACAAGATGTTGTGTTGTGCTGCCTTCAGACTGATGAATCAATAAGGTATTCAGTGAGGTAAGACTTAGAGTATCAAACAAACAAGAAGGTACCTGAGAAAGCCACGGATCAGAGGTTTGATGTTGTCGGAGAATCTGCCTTTCAAGCTGCTTATCTGTGCTAAAAATTGGTTTGAGCACTTCAAATTGCAAGTGCCCAATCTGCATAAAGTGGAAGTAATATGCTGACAAAGTCCTGTACAGGTAGCAATCAGCATCATCCTGGATGAGCTACAATATTGCTAAGATGTTTTAAGGAGAACCTGCCAGAGAAGCATTACAGTAATTAACCCTGATTGTCAGAATGCTGGGTAGGCCTGAGTCTCAGGAGCTGAAGCATTCAAATAAATAAATAAAAGATTACTTGATGTACATCACTGCTTGGGGACTGCGAGTCTGAAACCAGCATCCTGAGTCCATAAAGATAATAGCTTGCTCAAAATTGATGTGAATGGATGACAACAGGAGCCTTTAAAGGTGATGTGCAAAGGCAGAAAAAAAGGGGGTTGTACCATTTTTACTTCTTTGTAATGACTAAAGAAGGCTTGAAAGCTTCTTCCCCTCCCTCACATTTCACACCTTATCTGATCCGCTTTTCTGGATGATTCTATAACAGACTAAAGGGAAAGTATAATAATGACCCCACATTATACCACGGAAGTAATACTGAGTTAAGAAAGAAAAGGGCTATGTTTGGTTTTTTTTAATTAAAACCACTGAACTCTTTGAGTGTTTTTTTTAAATGCATATTTTTATCAGCAACTAGTTAATTCCAAACTTATTTCTTAAAGGCTTTACTTCCATCTCTTTGAGGATTCTACACTTCCAGTTCTACAATCAAATGCAGAAAAAAATGCTAAATCCATTTCTTTGGGTACTCCACAGAACCCCCCCAGAAAATAAAACTAAACCTGATATTAGCAGCATGTTTAGTCAAAAAAAGAGTATAAAATAAGTGTGAAGCTGCCACTCTGTGTTGTCACACAGCAAAGAATGATGGCAAGTGACGTAATGCCATTCTCTCTGCCATCTTTGAATCTGTAAATACTGCAACATTAAAAGATATGTATTTAAGCTCTTAAATGAGATCTCATGCAAATAACATCAATATCTGACAAATTAGCAAGCAAAAGTTGCTGCAGCAGCCTATTTATCATGAGTAACTCAACAGAGTTGAAAGAAACTTGGAGATGTTCAAAAACATGTTGCAGAAAAAAAAGAGTACCCTGTACAAAAATTTATAGAATCTAAAGGACTGGGTTTTTCTGGCAAATTATATTCTCGTCTGGTATCTTACAAATCAAGATTAGTTCGGGGGAGCTCCTTTGTGACTAACGTTATTGCTCAGCAGCAGCATTTACTGCCTGAGAAGGAGAAGGAATAATCAAAGCTGACCCAAACAGTATAAGCAGATATTCCACATGGGGTAAAAATTTGAATGATTTATGATAGCCAAAGCACCCCTTAAATCTCTCCGAAAATAAGCGTAGATAGGTAAACAGTCACAGATAGCCAAAAGATCAATCAGAAAATAACCCACCAGAAGCTTAGTGCAAAAAGTAACTGACATAGTGGTTGAACCAATTTCTGATGGTACAGACACTTTTACATTCAGTCTGCTTCCCCAAGCTGTAGATCATTTGGCATGTCATTCAAATCACCATTGCCCAATATAAGCTTGCAGTGGTTATGAGAAGTTCTGGTACTTTCTGGAGTTTACTTTCTACACACTCACAAAGATGTCAGGTGAGAACCAAGTTATTGTTTCTTGTAACTGACCATTTATAGGTTATTCACTTTTGAGATGTAGTATTTTCCCCAGATATTTTCCATTTTGTGTGCAGGAATACAGAGCCCTGGGACACTGTGGACCTTTGCACAAGATGTTCCTTCACAATGATTACAGGAAGAGAAGAAGGGCACAAGCCTAGCTGCCAATGTGCTTTTTAGGCTAAGCCTTTAGGTCATTAGTCAGAGCAACAACAGTGACTTCTTCCACAGTTCAATGATTACTGCACAAAGTAACAATGGAGAAAATTTTCCAGGAAAAAATAATCTATTCTTTCAGAATAACTGAAGCACTTTTCAAATCATGAAAGATTTAAAAGTAAAAAAGGAGTATATTGCTATATCCAGTAGGATAAAGGAGAGAGAAGGGAATTCTACTTGGAGATACACCTACCGAGGAACCAAATCAGAAACCGAGTTTAAAACTTCTTTCAGGCAGTAGATTGCCAGCTGAGTAGGAGCATATTTTGTTTGCTGGTGTGATCAGTAGAAATCACCCAGTAGTAATTTCCAGCTGCCTACCTGTCTATAAAGTGCCTATCTACGCACTACCCAGAAGTTTATTCAGAAGCATAATGGTTCAGAAGCGTTTGAAGTACTGATGGATATTTATAGTTGTTCAGCTGAGGGAATGAGTCCTCTGTTTAATTCTATAGGCCTGAGCACAAAGCTATAACATTTTTGGTGTGCTTGTGCAATATAAGAAACATGCTGAGTGTCCTAACATGTGGTACATCATTTGGAAAGATCTTGGTGATCTGGGAATCTGATATGTTTTGCAACTAGTGGAAATTTCTGTCATTTTGGGGTGAGATTGGAGTTTTCGGACCAAAGAGTCATTCCTGAGTGTATACGTACGTACATACATACTTACATATACATATAAAAATGTATGTTTATAGGGTGCTACAGCCTTTGCAATCCAATCCCCACACTTCCCTTCATAGTTGTGAATTACTGTCTTTCACAAGCCGCTTAGGAAAGCAAAACTCAGTTCTAACAGTAGAACCAAAAATAAGCCACAACTGTTAGCCAACCTGCAGATATATCAGTCTGCAATCAGGTAGCACAAGTAAACAATTTCAAATTTTGTAACCAAAAGAAGAAAAATGAAACTTTTCCAAAAAAAAGATAAAGGGTGAAATTACATTTCAAAGTGGCTTTTAAAAAGAATTATTTCTTCTTAACCTGCTCATAATACAGAACACTGAAAAACTAACAGGAAATAAGGTCAAGATCCAGAATGTCTGCTCCAAGTATGGAAATCACATTTGTACTAGATAAACCTCAAGTCGTTAGGTGTTAAAATGAAACATATTGATGCATATAGAGACGTGAGGTGGAAAGGACTTTGCTACAGTAGGACTGGGGATGGATTCATAGAAAAAAACCCCAGACTTTCATAGAAAATAGAGTATCATTTGGGGAGGCCTAAAGGAAGAAAGCAAGAAGTATCTGAAAGGGTTCTTTTTTTTCAAAATTCAGGTCTGTTCTCAGAATAAAGAAATACATAATGGATATGATTCATGCAGGCCAAGCAGTAATGTAGTAAATAATATATAATTCTGGTCTATATTGTGTTTTTGTGATTTTGCTTACATTTTAAGTCCTGGATATTCAATGGTGAGTACCAATTTTGGATGTATAAGGTGGAATACCGTAATATTCAGTATCCAAAAATGCTGAGTTGATACCCTTCACCCCACCCTCAATGTTCCAGCCACTTTTCAGATTTCTTTTTTCAGCCAGTCAATATTTTCTTCTCACACCTCTCTCACTGTAAAGGCCTCCTTTTACATCCACCTGTAGCTGAAGAGGCAGTTCACAGACTCCTGGAGCAAAAGCTTAAAACAGTTCCCTCAGAGCTACCACAGTCTATTATTATGTCTGTATAGTTGATCTGATGCAGTAAATAAAATTTTTAAAATTCTCATGAAGATTTAGACGGTATGGCTTCTTTGCTAGGCTTAGTGAATGAAGTAACTCTTCTATAATAATAGTATAGTAAATAGTAATAAACCCTCTTGCTGTTATTTTAAAGAATAGTGCAAAATGCAATTAAAACATTCCAGAATTTACTTTGCACTTATAAAACAACAAGAAATGTAACTACAGTGCATTTTCCTGAGGAGTATTTTCTTTTATTTAACCCCTTCCCTCCAGCAGAATTCAGTGTCTGCCGTGGACTGCAGCAGGATTCAGCGAACCGCTGCAGTTCCTGGGTTGTTTCAGAGAGGCCTGTGCTCCTTAGTGATAAGCAACTTAAGCTATGGTTGACCACTGTGCTTCTCTATTTGTCTCCTGTTATCTCAGGAAAAATCCAACTGGACTGAGTTTTTCTGTGGAAGATGGGCTGTGAAGTGAAGGCAGCTTCTGGGTTTCCCATAGATCTCCTTTTACAGTGTGCTGCTTTGCAGAGGCTTGTGTCGTTCTGCTAGGACAGGACTAAGCAAATTTCAACTTGTTCAGCTCTTGCCATTCATCAGGTAAGCCCTTTGCTCTATTTTGGAAGAGAGGCACACAGGAAAACACCTGTATATTGCATTCCTGTAGAAGATAATTTTGACCTTACTCATTTCTTTAGCTGCATTTCTTCTTGGAATGAAGGAGACACCCCTCCCCCCCTGCTGCCTTTGATATAAGGTAACAAAAGAATAACAGAAAAATTTGCTGCATGTAATTTCTTTGTACTCCTGAATTCTGTCCCTGTCATACTGTCAGTAGATGGTGGTAAGCAAGGCATCTTGAAGTTCAAAGCAGAGGTCTGTGCCTTTGAAAAGGTGTTGGAATAGAAAGTAAAAAACTCTTTAAATAAACGTAAGGATTGCTGACCTGTTGGTGTCATGGTTTCACCCCAGCCTGCAATAAGAACCACACAGCTGCTTGCTCACTCCCCCACAGTGGGATGGGGGAGAGAATCAGAAGAGTAAAAGTGAGAAAACTCGTAGGTTGAGGTAAAGACAGTTTAATAGATAAAGCAAAAGCCACGAGCACAAGCAAAACCAAACAAGGAATTAATTCACTACTTCCCATCTCCAGGAAAGCAGGGCTCCATCGTGCATAATGGTTACTTGGGAAGACAGACACCATCACTCTGAATGTGACCCCTCCTTCCTTCCCCACCTTTTTACTGCTGAGCATGACATCGTGTGGTATGGAATATCCCTTGGGCCACCTGGGGTCAGCTGTCCCAGCTGTGTCCCCTCCCAGCCCCTTGTGCACCCCGAGCCTGCCCGCTGGTGGGGTGGGGTGAGGAGCAGAAAAGGCCTTGTCTCTGTGTAAGCACTGCTCAGCAATAACAAAAACATTCCTGTGTTATCGACAGTCTTTTCAGCACAAATCCAAAACATAGTCTTGTTCTAGCTACTATGAAGAAAATTCACTCTATCTGAGCCAAAACCAGCATAGTTGGAAATAAGTATTACTTCTAAACCTATCTGGAAAGATATCCGTTGACCTCAGTGGGTGCTTGCTCTGGCCTGAGTAATATCTAGGTAAATTTTGATGCTATCACATTTTAAATAAAAACTCAAATATCCACTGATCCATAATTTCAAAGCATGCAAACTATTGGAACCCAGGTGTCCTTTTTAGCACTACTTTGCAACTTCTGCGGCATCGCACAGATGGTCCAATGAGTGGAATTTGAAAATAATAGATAATTTTAAAAGTCTTAAAAAATATTTTAATTAGTTTTCATTTCTCCTACTTGCATCTGATAAATGAA
Organism: Phalacrocorax aristotelis; assembly: GCF_949628215.1. Lineage (NCBI taxonomy): Eukaryota > Metazoa > Chordata > Aves > Suliformes > Phalacrocoracidae > Phalacrocorax > Phalacrocorax aristotelis. The sequence goes on along the minus strand of NC_134277.1, from coordinate 128,914,572 downwards.
CATATTAAACTGTGTAGACTCAGAAGCCTCCAAAAGCCTTTGATATGTATTAGAATAAACTAATAATTAACTTAGGATTCACCAGCATGACACATTGAGGTGAAGTGAAATAGTGCTTATGATGAAGGGAATTCCAGGTCTGCAAGCCCCAAGGTACCAAGCTGGCTTCATTCTCCTCTGCTTTTCCATGCAGAGCTCTGAGCTTCCCTTCATCTACTTTTTGTTGCATTTTATTCTTAGTAAGAAGTTCTTTTGTCAGTGCAGATTTTTTTAAAAAAGCTGGGCACATCATGTTTAAAAAGGCACTATTGAGAAATAACATTTGCCGTATATGATATGTATGTAAATAGAAGGTATATTTTCTCTCTGGACTATTTTTGTCAGTACCTATTATCAGAGAGCATTTTTCAGCCCTGAGTAGCTATTAAATACTTTGTACTGATGTGGTTACCTGATCTAAGTGTTACCCCTCTCTTGAAAGGGAGAAAGCCTGTGCTCACAACTTACCCTGCTTCTTCGGCTAATACCGCGTGGATACTAGTCTTAACTCTGTTCTAGAGAAGGACAGCACTTCACTTCCTACAAGTGCCATTGAAGAAGTACCTGGTTTATCTTAATAAATTGCTTCCCTTGTCTTTAACTGCAAGTATAACAGTTCATAATAATACAACTCTGTATTGTACCAGGGCCAGCAGTGGTCACTGATTTTATGTACTCAGATTAAGTAAGTACTTTCATCCTGATTTTGTAATGTACTGAAAAGCTTTGATGCCAATTGGACCAAATGGTAACTGAGGGCATCAGCAGTTCCCTGAAAATGAACACTCAAAGCCTGGAATTGATTAAGGAGTGGACATTTAAAAACCTGGGCAGCAGTTTCTGTTGTTTGTGACTCTCTGAGTGCTTTTATAGTATGCTGTGGGAGCCAAGGTAGTCTCAGACACACTGAAGAGGGCCACAACAGCTATTGACCAGCCAGGGTCACTGTATCACTTTCATTCACTATATGATTCAGGAGGGAGAGGCGTTGACAGAAACATCTACAGATTTGTGCAGCAGCAACAGTAAGAACAAAATTACACAAGGTAATGCTTTAATCTACTGCTTAAAGACTATCCCTCTGTAAGCATACCCTCTCTTACAGTTGCATAGACATTTTCAAAGCCCCCTCCAGAGTAAATGAAAAGACACTCAAGAACAAGACGCAACAATACCATTTACAGTGAGTTTCCACTTTCACAGATTGCAACTAAGTCATTAGAGGTATGTCTAGGAGAAACCAGGCCTGGGAGGGATTGCTTTTCCTGAACCAAGGAATGACTGACCAAGAAGGGAAAACCTTTTGAGGTGTCTTAATACTGCCCCTTACCCCTGAACACCAAGTATAAATTTCTCAGTGTTAACAGAGGTTGTGCTCAACCCATAGTTACAGTGTATTAAGAAAGAAGCAATATATATAGCAGTATATGGTGCTCCAATCCTTTCTTCTTAGTCAAGGATTCACCAACAGTGACCAACATCTTAATTTGCAAAAAAATAATTAATCTCATTGTGCCTTGAACTGAGCGCAGAAGCCTCACAGAAGCTCTAGAACATGTGTCTCAAAAAGAGGAAAGCTGCTTTTGGATAGGCTATATGAAATATATCTCCATTGTACACCCACTGTCTCTCAGTGCACTTCCAGATCCAGATCTTCAAGATCACTGACACACCAAATTCATCCATAGTTTTTTCCAACACTTACAGTTCTCAGAACATTTATGTCTTTTGAAAGTAATGCAGTTTATCCAGACTAAAGGTAATATATCCTTCTGTTGAGGTAAAGCAGCAGATTTATTCAAAATCACACTTGTATTAAGGCAACCTGAGGTACAGCTGCCTGGGTGAAATTTAATTCCATCTGTAGGAATACCAAACTGAGTCATACTGAAAATGAAGCTACAATTTATTTATTCCTGTCAAAGGAGCTCCCTTTAATTTTAGTATTTGAAATCAGTGAAAAGTGTCAGATGAACTGTAGTTAATAATGGTTTATGGCCAACCTGGGAGTGCACTTCAAGCAGGGGTATCTGCTTTTGACCATGTTCTGTTCAATACTGTCACTGGTGATGTGACCGAAGGAGCAGGGAGAGCACCTGTATTATATAAGAAAAGGTGCAGGATTTGGAAGACTACATAGGATTCCAAAGCAAGGTGAGCATCTTCAGTTTGAAAGCAGAAAAATGGAGATTCTCAAAGGACAAGTGGATCCTGGGAACTTGGGACTGAGGATTTACAATGGGCTACATAACAACACGACAGAAAAAGTATCTGAAGTTTACGATGTGCCACAAATACATATGAGGCTGCTGCAAAAAAACCCAAGCCTCATTCTGGAATGTTTTTAAGAGCACTCTTGGATGTAAGACAGAGGGATGAAATTATTCTGCTCTACTTGCCACTGAAGAAACCTCAGTGGAAGTACTGTATCCAATTCGGGGCATTGCATTTAAAGACAGATGTATACCAACTGGAGATAATCCAGAAGAAAACAGCAGGAATGATCAGTTCCTAACAAATGTCGCCAAGGAGGAAAGGCTGAATGAGCTAGCCGTATTTCATTTAATAAAAAGGAAAGGAAGGAAGAAGGGTGATAATGACCTCCCAATTTGTAAAAGTCTATTATAAAAGAAAGTGACCAGTTATCCCCTAAGTCCAGGTGAGGAAGAGCCAGAAGAAAACAGCTTGGTTTGCAACAAATGAGATTTAAATAATATATAAGGGAGAAAAATCTAGTCACAAGATTTATGAAAGCGTTAGAGCAAGATAACAAGGTGGAAGTCAAATTAAAATTAGTGAAGATTTTTGTGTTTAGGCTTAGGTGTGGTGGCTTAGGTATAACTGATCCTTGTTCTCTGAAGGGTATGAAGATGACTTCTCGAGGTCCCTTCCAACACTGGGAATTTTCAAAATGGTGAATTCCACCCTCCCCCTTCTCTGTGAAAAGGTGTAGAGTGGGGTTCAAAGGCAGTGCTGGGATGGCAAGTAAAGACAGTAATTTAACCTTAAAACTAACTATATTTTGCCATGTGTGCTGTAAACATGCTGTCCCATATCATGGCATCTTAGAGGTTGACAAGAAATTTGGACCCAGGGCAGCAAATTCTGGAAGGTTAAGAGCTGGAAGAGATTTATAATCCATATGCTTAGAATTTGAGAGTTCAAATTCCTCCTGTTTGCCTAATGTACATCTGAAACACTATTAAGAAACGCATCCAATGCTATGATGTTGCCTTTACTGTTCTCATTAGAAAAAAAATAGCGTCAATTCTCTGTGAGAGGAACAGGGCTGAATGCCTGTGTAAACTACGCTAACTTTCAGACTGTGGGCTGAGACTGACTTTTTTTTTTCCCTTCAAAAAATCCTAATGGGTTTATTGGATTTGAAAATTTTGCCTCGAGATGAAATCGTGTTGTCATGCAAAGGTATAGCTAATCAGACCAAAACAGCCAGCTAAAATTTGCAGGATGACTTTCTACAGCAGGAACCTTCCACAAAAACACCTCTGCTTTTCATAGGCCACAGGACCAAGTGAATATAAAAAGACAAACTTGAAAATGTTTCCCCTCTAGTTATTCAGCAAACAAACATGGAATCTCTGAATAAGCACATTAAAGCCCTTCTCCAATCAACACATATTAATGATTAGGAAGGCCTGGAAAGTGTTGTGTAGGATTATTCTGGAAATTGCTGTCTGAGGCTACCTTAATCTGGATATGACTGGTTTTGAATAAGGATGTGTAAGTCGCTATCAATTTTCATCAAGTTGGTCCAAGCCTGTTTATCCTTTTTCTGTATGTGATGACACGCATTGCAGCCTAGGTGAAAATGTCCCATCCGCCTCCTAGAAAAGCTTAATAATTTATTTGTAGCCCATTTCATTCTAGACTAGTGCACACTGCTTATTCTCTGTGCTGCACAGCCAGCTCTTAAAGAAGCAGTACTGTGTGCTACGAACAGCTTTGCCTGACATCCCCGTTTTTCATTATATTGATATGTAGCCAGTGTGTGTGCTGTTAACATTTTCAAAACAAAACAGAATGAAGAATCGATACTGAGGGTGTTTGGGAGAAATGTCATGACCTTGATTACAACTGGTACAATTCAGCAACCAAGCTGCAAAAGCAATTTCACCCCAGTACCACCAAGGTAAGGATGTAGAGGATGCCCATTACATAACTTTTGTATAGGGTGTTAGGGTTGCAAAACTAGTGGCAGCTCATTAGCTTCCTTCTTTTTCATTGTGCTGAGCCCCTCTTTGCTACATGATAAGGCATTTGGCAAAGGAAAACAATGCTTCCCTTTTTTCTTTCTTTTAAGGAGTTTACGGCTCTGTTTTACCACACCAGCATGTTACTGCAGTCCACCGAGAAATGGCTCATGTTGCACCTGAAATCTCAGTGGGCTGAACAAGGCGAAGTCACATAGCTCACTCCACAGGCTTTCCATTGTTTGCTTGCTTGCTTTTCTACCTGACCAGGCAGTCCTATATTCAGCTTCAGGCTGTAATCATCAGCTTTACACCCAGATATTTAAGCTCTTAGGGTCCAGCTGGTCCGTGATTCAGCAGTTCTGCCTGCAGTAGGTTTGCAGGATCAGGTCCCTTAACACCATAGCTGCAGCTGTCCTGTCTGTGCTGCTTCCAGTAGCTGTGCTGCAAGGGGATCCCATCATATGTTTGTTGCACTGACACCTCCTTAAGTCTGATTTACCTCTGTCTTTATCCCCACCACCACTTTTAAAGCATATTTTTATACGGTTTTTAAAAGCACCACTCTTGCTTTCTGAGCACAACCCAACCCCCAGAATTCAGAAGCCAGTCAGCATTTCTAAGCTAGGCAAGATTGATTGGGACTGTGAAAATGAGCTACAGGGCTGCACGTTCAGTCTCATACTCAAACTTCCCCCTTGCATCAAATTAAATTACTGAATAAAGAAAAAAACAGACTGACAGCTTCAACGACTAGAGGGGCTATCTGGGGCTGGATAACTTTGCAACGACACAGGCAGAAGGAAGGCTTGGCTTTTTCACATTATTATGGTTGCTGTGTCTGACACCTGTGAGTTTTTCATCCTCTGCCTCAGCTTCGCTGTACTAAACTACAATTCCTCAGACCCTTCAGGAATTTTCCTTCGCTGTCTCCCTCCTCTTTCAGAGGCCTTCAGTCATACCAGTGTCCAAATTCTCTCTTTCTACACCACACTGTGTTTTTTAAGGTTTTGGTCTCCTGTACTAAAGGACCTGAAGTTCTGTAGTCTGCTTGGAAGGGTTTAGTGTCTTGGGACAGCTAGGGACAAGTGAATGCTTTTTATGGACCTTAGATTTTGCCTGTGATTTATGAGACTGGACTAGGTGGCCATTTCTAGACTCCACGAGGCTCCTCCTCACCTGCCTCACCCCCCGCATGGGTGTTTGGGTAACTTAATAGTTATCAAAACCACCAGTTTTTATGCTAATGTCTGGAATGATCATTGGTTAGAGAGGTTAGAGAACAAGCAAAATGCATTTGCCTGTACAGGGTAATAGATCTTAATGTTCAGAGAAGCCTTGTTGCCTTTTTTGCCCCATGAACTTGACTGTTCTTTCAGACCCAGGCCCAGGCTATGTTCTTGCTGATAAACTAAACAGAGCCAGTGCATCTTGCCTTTCCTTGAGCAGCCAGGCAAAAACATACCCATATAACTATATTTTCTTAGCCTCCAAAATAGTCTCATGCTGTCAAATCGGAATGATCTCTGGCCTGTGCTAACTCCCAGCTGTGCCCAGACATTGCTTGTGAGAGAACCAGTTGGCCTGGACCAAAAACAACAGCAGGAGCTGTGACAGCAGCCCGGCCGTATGGGCACCCACACGCCAGGCTGGCGGCCATGCTCTGCTCCTGTCTGCTTTATCAGTACCGACGTAGCCTGAGGGAGCTAGGGACGGGTGATCCCAAGGTATGAACATATCAGGAGGCTAGCAAGAGGGAGAAACCTGTGGATCCTGAGGAAAGACTACATGTCTACATGAAAATGCGGACACACATCTGCTACGCAACTCTTATGAGGAAAGGTAGCAATGGCAGTACAGTGGCATGGACACTAGCTTTGCTGGCAGCAAGAGGAGACACAAAGGGTCCTCGGTGACAAAATGTTCTAATTGCCATTTTGTAGAGCCAGTGTTGTTGCACTTTCAGTGCTTTTTGTACCTATACCGGTCTCAACGACCTAGCAGAATTATACTAACTCATGCTCTAATTGAGCCCTCATTTTGCTGCACAGACAGCACAAATGCTGGATTGCCTACAGTGCAAGCAGGAGCTGCCTCATAAGCACATATTGGCTCAAACTAGAGGTCCCTTTAGCCCATTTCTCTGCCTCTTGTAGTGGCCCATAGCAGATGCTCAGGGAGTAGCAGGGCATGCATCATATATCCCAAAGACAGCAGCTGAGCAAATCTGGGACAAGAAAAGCTTGAATGAAAAAGTGTGTTTATTGTTTTTAGATTTTGGGTTTCATCCATGTGCTCTGGCAAAGGAAAAGAGTTTTCTGTTTACATGCATCGCATTGCTCCTGTCATAAAAGCAAATGGCTCTTTCTGGCCTGTTGCAATGCAACAGGAGAAGCAGTACCATCCAAAGCACACAGTGTTGTATATTCTTCCAGAGTTCTTCCCCTTCACACAAGTGTGATATAGCCCGGCTCCTCACTAAAGACGGCTGAAGCAGGAGAGAGGCCTTGCATTTTTGTTGTTTTGTGGCAAGATCTACAGTAGGATCCAGGTCCTGTGGCACCTTAAAGTCTGGGGGTCACCTAGGAGACCAGGATCCACAAAGTTATGGATGGTCCAGGTCAGGCTGGATAAAGAGCATCCTCCTCCAGCATCCTTTTCCTCCAGCACAACACAAATGAGGAGCACCCTGCGTGTGTAGACATCTCTTTGCTCTGGGACTGGGCTCCACACATCTTTGTGTGGCCCTGGAAAGCCTTGCAGCCCTTGGCTCCTCTGCAGCGACCCTGTGAGCCAGCCCTGCTACCACACCATAGGCCCCAGTTTTCTCGTTGCTCTGGGGAGCTGATGGCAGATGACCCATTGTGCATGGAAGAAGGCACCTGGGGGGGTCCATCCACTCTGCAGTATTCTGTTCTTTCTCAGAAGTCAGGAGAAAACAGAGCAGGACAAAGGGGTTTACCTGAATATACAGGAATTTCTACTACTATTTCCTGACCCCACTCCCAAGAAGCTTGTCTAACTAACAGAGGCAAAAGCAGGCAGGAAGGTGGATAAAGAAAAGATGAAGGCAGGTGATAATGAAATAAACCGATTTTCTAATACCCATTGACAACAGCATGCTTACATAGCTAAGCAGGACCTTTGGGGATCCTCCTGTAACGTGTTTTCCCCTAAAAAAGCCTCAGCAATTTAATTGATTTTACTCTTTGTCTCACTTTTGCTCTCCTTTCCAAACCAGTGATCCTCAAGCTTTGCCAATAACATGGTAAAAGACAGCCACAACCCATGCAGCGGTAGCTCTTGCCCATACATGTGTATGTGGAGAGTGTTTTCATCTACTTGTGTTTTTCTGCCCTGGTTGCTCACTGGAAGATTTTAATTAAGCCAGCACGTTTCTGAGCTTTTTCTCAGTTAAGACTTCAGTAAGTGAAATGCTGCAAACCTTCAAAAACACCTTGGTTTTGAAGCTGCCTCTGTACCTAACTGATAGTTTTACTATCTCCCAACATTCCTGCAGCCCACATCATATACTTAACCAGTATTAATTGCCTCATTATAACAAGATGGGCAAAGCGAGTGACAAAGAAAACAGCAGAGATTACAGAAGATAGCATTACAGTCTGCCGGCTGTAGCCCTCTATTTTATTTAGACTCTCAGAGTCCTCCCAGCTGAGAGGGTGGCCAGATTCATGCTGGAGGTTTGCAAGCCCCAAGTGTGTGCCACATCATTTTGCCCAGACTGAACACACAGAGCCACCAGCACCTGTCTGTCCTCATTGCTGTTCAAAATGGAACAGTTTGATACAGCCACGCTGCTGCTGATTTTGTGTCAGAAGGCTCATCTCCTGCAGCCTGTCTTATGAGTGTGACAGCCACCTCCGAGCATGGGCTGGGTGCAGGGACGGACAGACTCTTGTGTGCCATTTGGTGCCAGGCTGGCCCTATAGCACAAACTCTCAATGCCATTGCACCAATGCCTGGAGGGCTCAAGCTTCCTCCTCCGAGGCAAGTGTATGTCCTGGGAGAAGAGGGGAATGGACACCTGATTAATACCTATGCTATGCTACAAGTGCTCCTCTGAACACCATTAGCACCACTTAGCAAGGTTTGCCTCCCTACAGCCAGCACCTCTGTGTTCAGCTGAGCCCTTAACTCCAGTTGTCTTTGGTCTTCCCCATCCCCTGTGCTCTTTATCCTCTCAACCTCCTTGCCTTTCTTTTTTCTTTCCCTGCCACTCCCCATTTCTTCCTTTGGGACTTCTCTCTGCCTCTCCCCTTCAGGCTTCCTGTCTCCCCTTCAAGAAGGCACTTCCGACAGCAGGAATTTCGAGATATGGCATGCTCATACATTTTGTATTAGCTCTAGGGTCTCTTAAGCCTCCTGACTTCATGGGGTTACACAAACTAGCAACCACTGTAGCCCAGGAATGCACCTGGAAGTAAGAGAAAAAGAGAGGGGGGAAATTAAATGCTTAGCAACAGGAATGCCACACTTCTGAAGAATTAACTAGCTATTCATTCAGTCTGAAAGGGTTATTGCATTTAAGAACTCACATTAGAATTAAGGGGGGAAAAAAAGCACTTGCTGGATAAAGGCTGAGGATAAACCCAGCATTTCTTTATCACTGCCTAGGGAAAAGAAAAAGCTTAATTCCAATACTTGTCTTTGAATAATATTTCAGTCATAACAGCACATTTCTCAGATTCTGCATGATAAGTGCATTAATATTTATTCATTTTCTACGACCTTTAGATAATTCCTAAGGGTCCTATTTTGCTAGCGTTGATGGTTGATCACTTGTTATGCTCCTTCTGTACACTGGTCCAACACTTGATCACCACATATCAGCATCCTTCTTGTCTTTGGAAGCCTATTCCTGTGAATAGGGTGAACAAACTTTGGAGCTGACTTTGCTCTCAAACCTCAAAACCGATATTTAAGGGGCAGAGATCTGCCATCGTAGACCCTGGTGAACCTCAGGCTGAGAGCAGAGACTTATTCCTGTTGAAAGTGATGGGACTGGGAAAGACTTACAGCCACCATTTTTCACTAGTTTTCCTTGGAGCCTCAAACATTTGTCATTTATTGATATTTAATTCCCTTTGTCAACTTTAATCCACATCCTGCTTGCCTTACACGGGGGGCTACTCTGAAGCAGGAGTAAGACTATGTCCCTATGATTTCACTCATTTTGCTTTTTAAAAACATGTATATTAACAGCTTTTACCTCTTAGAAATGCTTTTCACACTCTAAACCCTGCTTAAAATACTTAGAATTTGCCTTCTTTACCCACTGGCATTCAAACTGAAAGCGGTTTGGTGAGTTTTATAATTTCAACAATGACTAGATGAGCATTTTTTGTCAAGGTTAAGGCTGCCTTCTTTTCAAATTGATTGGTTTTTATGAAAATGTTAGTATGTCAAATTACAGAAATCTCTGTTCATTTCCAGTTATAAAAATAGGGTAGAGAAGACAATATTCAGACACTGGCATCTGGCTTGACTTTACAGAACTCATTTACAAATTGTATTTTGACCTAAAAAACTTCTGTGTTTATAAGTCTGGGTTAGATAAGATTGCCATCCTCCAAGTAGTTTGCAAGCAAAGACAAATCTATAGTCCTCTGCCTAATGGCTGTGCGCATGTTTGCAAAAAACCAGAGCACTCTCAATTTCTAAAAGCAAGTCCATGTGAATAAGACTGTGTCTCCTTCCTTCTCTTTGGTACACCAAACACCGAACTCCTAATCATATTATTCAGTCTTTGGGGATAAAAATACAATTCTGAGAGGAGTGTAAATGCCCTTCATGTAAAGAAAAGTCTCTTATCTGCATTAATTTGGTGAATAGGCTCTGTGATGATATCTGAAGTGCTGAGCTTTACCCACAGAAATTCTGCCTCCCACCTTTATTTTTTGGCTCAGTAATTTCAATAACTTGGAGTGATACCTAAGAAAGGAGATGCCAACATGGGACATTTATTTGTATATCAGTGGATCACAGTCTCTTTTTCAACTAAACAATTTAAGAAAACAAGAGACACTATCTTTCTGGATAGTTGTATTTCTTTCATAAACAATGTCAGTAGATAAGGGCATATTTCTGTCCTCAGCTAAGACGTATTTTATCATGGAAAGGTATCAAACTATTATCTAGTCATGCACTTGTCCCAGTGCAAAAAAAGCTTTTTGAAAGCTGAAAGAGAAAAATGCAACAGCCTTAGTACTCAAAAGTCTTCTACTGACAATACAACACAATAGTGACATTAAAACAAAACAAAAAAAACCAAATCACAAACAAAAAAAAATCTGCATTTAGTTTTTTTGTAAATACAAAAGATACAAGTCTTAGGATCCAAATTAATTTTGACTAAATTCACAGGAGGAATCCAGACTGTAGTTGCGATGATTTCAATGAAGAATATTCAATGAGGCAAGAAGAAAGGGGTTTTGCTTAGAGCAGGCACTAGTTTGAAGCCTGCTCTGGACTTTGTACATGACCTTGGATTTATAATCTGATTTTCAGCTGTTCTTAATAGTCACAAGAGCTGGAGAATTTTCTTTAGAAACAGGAGCAGTCACTATTCCCACATCCTAGACACTAAATCGATCAAACCCATTTCCAAGACAGGAGTCCCAAATCCCTCCCAGAGCTCAGAGCCCAGATGCCTCAGAGCACTGAAATGATGGATCTCTTCCCGGGAGCAGATTACTAGAGCATGAACACTGTGAACAACTATCTAGCAGTGTACCAGTCTCTGATGCCGTACTGGCAATGAATTCAATATATTCAATTGTTTCAGGGCATCTTATTTCAAAGACAAAACACAAGACTGCTTCCTCCTGTACATAAGAAATAATATTCTGACTGACACAAATAAACATATTAAACGTATCTTAGGCACAAATCTCACAGTATTTGTCTCACTAGCAATAGCCGTTGTCTCTTGGCTCCCAGGTAGCAATACCCTGACGAGAACCTACCTCAGTGACCAGCGAAGTGTGATATAACATTTGGATCGAGAGCAGACGTGCTTCACATGTAGTTCAGTATGCAGTACAACCTTCCTTTTAATCACATGGAAATCTAAATTCACAGCCACCACAAACATTAAAGGGAGGTGAAAATCCATCATTAACCCATGCACTGGCTTTCTCCTGGCTATATTGATGAAGGATAAACACAGCAACCTTGACTAATATTTTATTTTAATTAGAGTATAAGTAAATTGCAATAAGCACACAACACAGGGAATTAACAGAAAATTAAACAAGCTCAATGTATAAACCCGTAAAACCACTCTGAGGAAATTTGAATTCTTCATCAAGCTGGGGACTGTACACATACTTCTTTCTTTATTTATTTTATTGAGTGCTCATGTTTCATTCCTGAGCAGCCTGCATGTATTGATTCGATCTCATGTTCAGTGAAGTGTGTGTGTGCAAACATCTAATGGGAGCAAAGACCTGAAAGATAAAATGGTCTTTTTTTGGCCAGACCACACACCCTTGGAGATTTGCCTGGCCCAAAGAGGATGTTATTGCACAACTGGCACAACCTCTTTTTGAAGCCTAGAGGGGAACTCATGAAGCAACATTTCTGCATTGCAGCTGAGAAAACCTCTAATTTGTACTGCTTATCTCTGATCCATGCACAACAGATCTGAAAGGAGGATTTTGCCCTTAATTTGTTCCCTAGTGTCTACACATTTTGAGTGTGTTAGATCAATGAATGATGCTACATTCCATATGTGCCACAACACGTAGACCTAGCTAGGTACACTGAAGATGAAGAGGCAGCCTCAACTTTGAACCTCCTGTTTGTAAAACAACTTTAAACATCAGGCAGATGACTTTGTAAAGTGAATTAATTAGCAATAAAGACCAAAGGCACATTCTGTGTGAATAAACAACATAGATTTAGGTCTTAGTTAAAACTTAGTGAACATCAGCTAATAAGGAGGTCTGTAGAATCTGTCAGGCTTTGCAAATCCTGCTTTTCTGAAACAAGTATTACTGTTCCTAGCAGAAAATGCCTATGTAAGGTTTGAGTCTGTGTTGTGGGGTGAGACCTGCAGCTCCAAGATTCAGCATCTTTAGCTTTCTGCAGGAAAGATCTTTTTATAGCTGGTTTTTTTTATTTAGCTAGGGGTTTCTCTGGGGAGGGCATGAGGGCGTTAGCTCAAGAATTCACTTGATAGATTTCAGATCAGCAGCTAATCTGTCACTTCAAGGGGTGACAATGACAGGAGGGAAAGACTTCCTAATTTATTCATAAAATACTTTATCTGTCAATTCCATTTATTTAGTTCATTCTTCATAGGTAAAAGTATTGAAAAAAGGAAATTAATCCTGACCTTGGAGGTGAGAAGCAGAATGCTGATAACTCCAGCTCTGGGGCCATCAGTAGGTGTCATGGTTTAACCCCAGCCTGCAACTAAGAACCACACAGCTGCTTGCTCACTCCCCCACAGTGGGATGGGGGAGAGAATCAGAAGAGTAAAAGTGAGAAAACTCGTAGGTTGAGGTAAAGACAGTTTAATAGATAAAGCAAAAGCCACGAGCACAAGCAAAACCAAACAAGGAATTAATTCACTACTTCCCATCTCCAGGAAAGCAGGGCTCCATCGTGCATAATGGTTACTTGGGAAGACAGACACCATCACTCTGAATGTGACCCCTCCTTCCTTCCCCACCTTTTTACTGCTGAGCATGACATCGTGTGGTATGGAATATCCCTTGGGCCACCTGGGGTCAGCTGTCCCAGCTGTGTCCCCTCCCAGCCCCTTGTGCACCCCGAGCCTGCCCGCTGGTGGGGTGGGGTGAGGAGCAGAAAAGGCCTTGTCTCTGTGTAAGCACTGCTCAGCAATAACAAAAACATTCCTGTGTTATCGACAGTCTTTTCAGCACAAATCCAAAACATAGTCTTGTTCTAGCTACTATGAAGAAAATTCACTCTATCTGAGCCAAAACCAGCACAGTAGGCCAGGACTTTTTCACCCAAAAGTGTGAAAAACATGATAGATTGATATTATCTCATGCATTTTACCCCTTGAATACTTGTTGATACCACAATACCACAGAGGCTTTCCTGACCTATTAGCAACACTTACTGGAAGCTCATATTCAGTATAGCAAGTCACATACCTTGTTTGTTACTTTTGTGTAACACAAAAATGCCCGTGGTATGTTTTGTCTGTCTTTGTGCAATTGTTGCCAGTGAACAGATTACATCATGCCAGAAAAGCCAGAATTTTCTGAAGGAATTTTTCATTAAGTTTAAGAATTGACATATATTTTTCAGTGAGCTGCAGATTCTTTTTAAGTTCAACACAGCCTTGAAAGAATTATATTATGATTTGCTGGGCAAGGACTCTGAACAGCATGAATTCATTGGCCAAAACCCAACATCATTTTCTGTCTTTGATGAATGTTGAAAAAGCCCTTAGAATTTAATTTCATTAGGGCTTTTATGTCCTTAAATCTTAGGTGATGCAGCATACTATTTATGGAACACAGTGCAATTCCATGCAATTACATTTTGATTTCATAACAATAATATGGAAGAGTGTTTTGTTGCTAAAAGTTCATTCCTCATAACAGGATAGAGTCCACCTATTCAACCCCACAGAGGTACTATGACCTTCCTTTTAATTGAAGATATTTTCATCAGCAAACCTTAGATGCAATCCTTGCTATACATTTCAGCAACACTGAGTCTGTGCAAAGTAAGGTACGCAGTCTTGAGAACTTGACACCGTCTGTCACTTAATGGAGTGAGCTTGATCAGGAACTGAATACCTTATTTACTGATCGACAGTTTCTTCTGAAGTGGTAAATGCCCCATCCCTGGAAACATTCAAGGTTGGGCTGCACAGGGCTCTGAGCAACCTGATATAGTTGAAGATGTCCCTGCTCATTGCGGAGGGGATTGGACTAGATGACCTTTAAAGATCCCTTCCAAACCAAACTATTCTATGATTCTATGACTCTGTGCTTCACAAGATCCTTGCCCACATCAGCTGGTCTTTACAGACAGTCCCAGCCTTTCTTCTCCAGATTTCAGTCTTCAAAGTTCAGATGGTTTGTGGTGATGAAGCATATATTCAAATCATATGTAGTTTTTTTACAGCTACACCAAACCTTATTAAAGGGAAATCTTCAGAAAATGGACCTCTAAAAAGACTCTAAGGTATACTTTTCACAGGCATATAATTTGACCAAGTTTGAGTTTGTTTTGTTGGTTCTTTTTGGTGAATATGTAAAAAGTACATATTTACATGAGATTGCTTTCTTGCCAGGTGTCACAGCTTTGAACCAAAGAATGGAAACGTTAACATTTCTCACAATACAGCTGTAAAAATGGACATAACAGCATATCTTTCCTTAATGTCATTCTTGGGATGGCAAATAAGTTTTTAGCTAAACTATTTGTTAAAAAAAGGAAAAGAGGGAAACTAGAGGCATGTATTTGTTGTGAAAAACATAGGTTTGTTTTCTTAGATATAGCAAAAGACCGTAGCACCAGCAAACAAAGAGCTACCATGAGAAGGGAAGGGTGTCACCACGTAATTTCAGATAAATTCTTCAGTTGTGGATCTCTTTGCATATAAAGCAATCTCTCTCAAGAGGTATAGGAACGGAAAGTAACAGTATGTTGCATGGCTGGTACAGCTTGGCAGCACTGGGGACAAAATAAGAGTTTTCTGTGATCACTTTACATTTTTGTTGTGTGGCTTTCAGTTTTCCTCCTACAGAAGAGCAGGACAGGGAGAACAGTGCACAAATTAGACTCATCCCAGTCCGGAGCTGGGAGGCAGCTGAAGTACAGAGCAGAATCTGTGAGCTGGGAGCTGTTCCCTGATCCCACCATTTAGCCAGGGGCAGAAAGTCTATACGTATTAGCCCTCATAATGAGACCTCAGAGCTCTTCAGCCTCTTGTTTGCTTTTTCTTCATCCACCATTGCTCAAATCGAGTTTTTCAACCCTGTTTCCTCGATCTTGTATTTTTCCGTAATTATTTGCCTTGAGCCTATAGTATCTGAAATTGCTATATATCTTCCAGCTCAAATATTTGTCAGGCCCAGGACTCTGTAATATCAAAAACATAAGGGAGCAAATGCACTCGATACTTGATGCACATGACTTGGGTTCAATAGGTTCAGTACATACTGCCAACCAACGTAGTGCAAGAAGACAATATTTATACCAAGGTTTTTTAAAAAATGCTGTTTTAAAAAGGATACAAAGAAATATGTGTTTAAATGTAAGTCATGATTCAGTTATTGATTTATCTACTTATTTATGCATGAATATGTTATTAGGAGTCATTTAACCATAATATCAGTGAAAGCTTTGTTCTTCAAATCAGCCTAATGGTCACAGTGACTATGAATATATAAAGTGAGGGTTTAGATATATATAAACATAAACACTTACATGCCTGTGCATGCATACACGTACATATGAGCAGAGATATGCATTATTTACAAATACACGCATGGAAAGCGGATGGAAGAGTAAGAAAGCAGCTGAAATTACTTCCACATCCTCATTCACAGGTCTCTGTGTCAGAAAGGACCACCACTGCTGGCCTCATGGCAAAAACTGCTCCATGAGGGGTCGGAACTCGATGGGTCCTTGAATGACTGCAAACCAGAATACTGGAGGAGCTTGCTGTGACATTCAGGGATCTAGTTTCCATTAATCTGTGAGACGGTTAAGCAGGTAATGACAATTGCTGTTAATGCAAGTTATGTATGTAGGCCCCTGTGCAACTAAGTGGGAGGCTGTACCATAAAATAGACTTTATTTACAGGTATAAGGATCACAGCTTAATTTAATTGAGTAATTAATTAAATTAATAAAATGTGGCATAATAACTCTTCTGCATGGGAAAAATAATGTTAGAAGCTAAAAACAAGGAAAAAATAAGCAAGTGTCTGGAGAGAGAAGAGAGAAATACAAGGGGTAGAGTGTGGATTTTCCTCATCTCTGTAGGCAGTAAAACTCTCAGTGAAAGCTCACAGCCAGGCCGCTCACCAGTCTTCCCTCACAGTAACAAAAATCACAGTGGGATTGCTTTTTCACTGGTTTTGTCCTCTGCCTTCTCAGAAACAAATGGGCATGAGTTCCACTTATACCACCTTTCTTCTACACCCCCTCTTCGCAAAGCATACTGCAGCAGAGAGCTCCTCCATCTTAGCAATTTGCACCTTCCCTTCCATGTGGGACACCAGGCGGAGGTGTACAAATGGTTATGATTTGTCTATTTTGCAGCTATTCAACAGCACATTTTTGCATACATAACACACAGACCTAGCCACAGACCTCTCTTGACTGCTGTTATAGATTGTCAAAGAGCATCTTTTTTTCAGAGTGAGGGAAAAAATGGTGGGTTGTGCTTTCTCAGGGTTTCTTCCTAGACATTTCTGCTCCTCCTGGGTGACTGGATCCGTGTGAAGGCCTGAGAAAAAAACACAGTTCAGAAAATGAAAACAAGGGAAAATAAGTGTAATTTGTAATTTCAGATTTACTGAATGATATAAGGAAAAAGGAGTGTCAGGATCTACTTTGCCCCCATCTACAGGTCCTTGGCCATAAGACAATTTGGAGAAGAAAACCTCTAGGGGTAGTGAGAACACTCAGGCTGCATGCAGAAAATGGGTGGCTCTTAGACTGTAACATGGATCCAAAATCATGGTGACTTCCAGGTACTGAAGAGCTACATTAAATGTCCCACTTTGCTTTCTAAATTTCCTTGCTCCTGCTTGCCACAAAAATGTCATTTAAAAAATAAACAGGTTAACCCAAGTCACTTATTGAGTCATAACATATAGTCAGTTCATTGTATTGACTCATCTTAGGAGTTGATACCTTTATGCTGGCTGAAGAGTGTTTATCTTTGACTTTTAGAAATATACTATTAAATGTACCTTGCTGATAAATGCAAAATACTTGCCACGATATGGGAGTGGGCCTAAGATACTGAATAATAAATTCTATAGAGGTCAAGTGAGAAATATAAGTGAGGCAAATGTTTTGGTTAAACACAGAGGGAATGGATCGCATTGGATTTTCATTTTCCTTGTTTAGGAACTGCATGATTGTGCCAAAGATATATCTTTTAAATTTTTTAAAAATAATTGTTATTTTAAAATTAGGTAAAGAAAACACCATTCAATTTTGCTTTCAAAATCAGAGTATTTCACCACTCGTGTATATATTCATTGAATTCCAGGGTTATATTTCAGAAACAGTAGGATACTCACTTTGATCCTAAGATTAGAAAAATGTCCACTCTCATTTTTTCCAGCACTGAATTGAACACAAAATGCTTTCTGAAAATTCAGTTGGCCTTTTTCAGCCAAAGTTTCTTAAGCATGTCTGTTCATTGTAGGGCTGAGGAAATGCAGAGAGGATGAAGAGTGCTGAGGATTTTTTTTTCCTATGTCTGCAAAGCATTTTTATCATTTCCCTTTGAAGTCTCTGCAAGTTATCTAGTGTTTGTGTTAACTTTCTATATGAAAAGAGAAACTGATTTATCCTCCTAGGAGCCATTTTAAACATCAGAGAAAGTGAAGAGCAGGAATGAAATCTACCTGACTAAACAAAGCTCAGCACAGAAAGTGCAGCCATTGTAAGGGTATGCTTTAAATTCTGACAACTTCTGCAGTAGAGCTCTCCAAATTGAGCTCCTAAATAAGTGAACACTACAGCTCCCACTCCATTGAGTGAGATTTCTCTCTGCATGCCTCAAGGTTCCTTTTGGCTTATAACCGAGAGACTTCAGAGTAGCATTCATGGGGTAAAAGAAAAAAAATCTGAAATATAGGTAGAAACAGTATTTATAACATCTTTCATGATGATTGCTTAGAAACAGGAGTTTCACTGCCTGCTAATGGGTTTGATGAAACTACAGTGAGGTCTGCAACTGTTCCTCTGGTCCTATAAGGGAATACAACACTTAGGTTAGTTTTGTTTTCAGTGTAAATTAATCCCTCTCTTATTTCAGCCTTAATACAAGTTTATTTTACGATTGCTTAGATTTGTTTGTCCCTAAAAAATGGGAAGAATAATTAGGTGTACAAGATTTAGTCTTTGCAACTCAAATGTCACGGAAAGTCATAAAAGTCCTGACCTTCTGTGTTTGATTTCCTGATGATATATGACACATATGCCTGCTTAATTTAGTGCTTATTAAAGGAATAATGTTAATGGTTAAGGAGTATGAAGCCTTAATTAGATTTTGCAAGCAGCTAACTACTGTAGCAAAGAGAGCCCTTTATTCTCTATTTACTGCAAACATACCAGAATGTCACCAATATAATCTGAGAAGACTAAAACCAATCCAGCAGTTGCAACCAGTTGTTAAAAACTAACCTGTTCTATGCCGTTTTAAAAATTTGATATTTGATTTCATTCCCAGGTGGAAGTTTATTTTTTATTGATACTCAAAAATGAATAATTATGGGAGATTTTAGATGGAAAAGAACCAATTAAGAAGCACACTCAGGACCAGATCAGCAGTTGATTTGGAATTGCTTCTCAATTTGAGCTCTGTTAAAGAGGTTCCATTAGTTTATGTATCTACTTCAGAGTTAGAGTTGGTGGAATGATGCAAGAAATACTTTTGCAATATAGTTACAAATGAATGACCGTAGATTTGTTGCTATTCTTGCCACCATGACAGAAGATATTTCCAAATATTTGTGGCCCAGTATTCACAATATTCAAAAGAGTGTCTGTGAATCACCAATATCCTCCAAATTTGTACCTGAAATATATTGTTCATTACTCAGTGTTCATTATTTGTTAGTCATAACTCATTATCTTTTGTTAAAGTTTCAGTCAGCTAATCAAGAAGCAGAAAATGTACCGTATGACCAATAACATCCCACAAATAATGATTAATCAAAATGAGCAGTTAGTGAACAGCACGGTGACTAAAAATTATTCAGCTGAACCAGTTATCAAAGACATACAATACTAATGTATTGACACAAATCAAGAGTGGTTTGTGAATGAGTCATCAACCAAAAGCCAATTTAATTTGGGTTCCTAATAGCTCTAGTAAATGAGTGTTTTGACATAAAATACTAAGTTTAAGTGTCACATTCCCATTTCTTTAAATACTATTTCTGTGTGCCTTATTAGAGTGAACTGGGCGATTGCAGTTTACTGTAGAATTGCCACTGTCTTTAGTGGGAGAAAGATTAGCTCCTATATGTGTTTTATTAAGACCACTTGCTAGTTAATGTTTCCTTAGCTTGTTTTCTCTGTACCTCCTTGTTCCCATGGATCTTGTCCTGGGTCTCACTTACCTTTTGGCATTTTTTATACTGTTTCAGCAGAAACCCCATTGTTTTTGATTGAATGATGCAAACAGGCATTTCTGGGACTGAGAATATGACCCTATATTGTAGTTTTAGTCACACTTTTAAATTGTCAATTTTTGTATATGAATTCAAAGTAAAGAATAATTTTATCATCCTTTAACTATATTTGAAAACTATATGTCTCAGCATTTTGAAATATCAAAATCCCCAGAGTTGATGAAGATCCGTTATATGACACATTAAGATATTGAATGGACTATCTACTCCAAATTAGGCTCCAGTAAGTCATGAACAAATTATCTACTACCTCTGAAAAAAAAGGGGTTAAATTTAAAGACCTTCTGAAAAGAAGGAGCAAAATATAAAGACAGAGGGTTTACCTTGGAGGTCCCCTAGATATTACCATGGTGTCTAAAGTACATGACTTTTGGGGCCCAAATTTAAATTTGGTGCAATTCTATTTATTATAAATGACATTGGGAAGATATGGTTTCAGCCAATTATATATAATTCTTTTTCCCAAGGAAGCTGATCATGGTGCATTGTGCTGTTCTTTTTCTAGAGCAGCCACATTGAGATGCCGTGACATTGTGCTTCCAACAGGTAAATCCAGAGATGACTCTTTGAATCAGCCAGGTCTAGTTAACTCAGAATTGCTACAATAAGAAAAGCCAAGAGCTTTTAGCATTGTCTAAACAGATTGTGCCATTATTTACCTGGAGAGAGCATTCTTATTTTTAGGTCATATCTAGAGATCTGTAGAGATAAGGGACCATAAACATAAAATTTAGGGCCAGAGGAGGAGAACATCTGCTGTCATCATTGCATGATGTCTACTAATATCCTGCTGAAAGGCTTCTTGTTTTACATGTGAATATACAACATTTTGTCATAGTTTACATGAACACACTTTTTCCACTATAATATAGTAGACATATTTTTTTCAGTACAATACTGATGTTTTTAAGTAGCTTCTTGGAACTTCAAAGTAAAACCAAAGAGCAGCATACTTATAAGTTATAAGCCATAGATAGTGCATGTTACACTACATTTGCAATGTAATAAGTGGTCTTTAAAGAATAACAAGGACAGTAATATTAAGTGAAGGTATGCAACACCTGGTATCTAAACCTGAAAAAAAAAATTCATTCTTTGTGTGGAAGTATTCTGCACTTTTCAAATCCAGTCAGAATAACTGGTCTAATGGACAGCTCTTTCCCAGAGGGGCTGGAGAAGATGTTGATTCTGCAGAGTAATCCCTCTCAATTTTTCTCTTTCTCTGAGCTGTACTACCATCATGCAGAGCGATTTGTTGGAGAAATTGCCATCTTTTACCATTAAAGGAAACTGCTTATCCTCCTAGCTTTCCTAATTTCATGTAATAGATTATACCATGTATATAAGAAAGCTCAAAGTGACTTTTTGGGCACGATTTTGTTGCGTTTATTGAGAAATACTTCATACACATATCTTTTAAAGCAACACAAATGTTTCTATATATACAAGAAAAAACTCTTAGAAGCTACATCATGTTGGTGGCTTGAATTCTTTAATTCATATGGCAATTAGTTTTGAAGATTATCTACAAATGTCCTACTTCTGATGTCTTTTGTTTTACTAAGTGTTTCTCTCCATGTTTTCACATGAAGATAGTGGAACAAGACTGGAAAAAAAACCCGTGAAATAGGATTAATTTTTTACCATAATATTAACAGCTTTTACCACTTAATTGTCTAAGAATGGAGAGGTGAATAAAACCAGCAAGACTGGAAATGAGGGTACACAGTTTATGATGAGAAAAGCCAAGACCACAGCCTTGCAAAGGAAATAAGTACCTAATCTTCATACATGGGGATGCTTCCTTGTTAAATGCTAAAACATAATTTTTAAGGATGTATAAAAACTCTCCTTCAGTTCTCTAACTGTCTAATCCTCCAAGCAAAATTTGAAATGCTGTGACTACATATGGGTTAACTATGCCTGAAGAGATAAACTCGGACATTTAAAATAAGAATTTTCCTGATAAATAGTGGTACAATCTGGTGATTTTAGAGCTTGTGCTGGCTAGCTCCAGATAAAAGAGAAACACCTTTTAAATCAGTGAAATAACATCATTTACACACCATGTCACTGAGATCAGGCCAAGGAAGTCTACAAAGTCCTATTAAATGTAAATAGGCTTTTCTCACCCTTAGTTGTGCCTTTATATTTATTGGTCTGTGCTTTCAAGTCACAAGCATGAAGAGATCTCAGCTACTGAAGAGATTCTCATTGCTCTTGCAAAGGGTTTGTTCTTTCGCTGTTTGTGTTATATGTTA
This sequence comes from Phalacrocorax aristotelis, assembly GCF_949628215.1. Classification (NCBI taxonomy): domain Eukaryota; kingdom Metazoa; phylum Chordata; class Aves; order Suliformes; family Phalacrocoracidae; genus Phalacrocorax; species Phalacrocorax aristotelis. Next base: position 128,892,663 of record NC_134277.1, on the reverse strand, counting down.
GTGGTAATACTGGAGTGTGCATGTACTGAAATGTGGTAGCTGTACATTCAGAGCAGCAGAGGGAGGTCATAGGAGGTTGTCTCCTCTGCTAGATAAACAGTAAATATTTGTTTGTTCCAGCTATGTCACATAGTATAAACCAGTGCCTTCAGTAGCTGGGCACATTCGAAAAGGCCAAGGAAGTCTGCTGCTTGACACATTCTGCATTTTTCCATGAGACACACGTGCAAAGAAACATGTTCCCCTAAAATTAGAAGTCAGGAAAAAACCTCTGATTACATTCAAGTTTTAAGGGTCTTAGCAAGGGGACACAAGCAAATGAATTGCAAAAGCAGCTCTGGCATATGACAGTCCTTTTTCCATAAAAATATGAACAGCTTCCATCCACAAGTAAAGAAATAGCTCTCATTCATACAGTGAAAGAAGACTGGTTTCAGGTCGGCTGTCAGATCTAAAGCATAAATTAAAGGTTTGTCACTGTGGGATCTAACCGTGACTTCTGTAGAGGTTTGTGGAGACATGCATTGGATGTGACTGTGCAGAAGCCAACCCCTGTCCAACGTCCAACGGAGTGCAAATAAAACAGATAATGACAAGGAATACATTTTGGTGTTAAGATTTCCAAACGTTGGTAATAAATGACAAGCCATTGTTTATGGCTCAGAACTGGAGTTGGAATCTTTTCCACGTGCGTATGACTTGTGACTTTATCCCTTTGGTATTGATTTCTCTGCCAATTGCTCTGCAATATATACATATGTACATATATATACACACATATATATATAAAAAAATCTTTCAGTGATATTACCCCAGTACATCAAGGATAGAACTGAGATCACAAAAAATGGGTCCGGAAGCACGTATGCCTATAGCTCATATGGATACTGAGAGCAGTAATAAAAGTGTTTTCTCCGTTTAGAAATTATGACCAACAGATATATACATGCAACATTTACAGTTATGTTATAAAATATTTTTGATGCCATTAAAGAACAAGATAGCATGAGGATTGTCCTATAACAGTTCTAGTAACGTCAGCGTCTACTTACTAGCTGGATTAATCCATTCATTACATTATTTTTTCGTATTGCTTAGCACTGATCGGAATTTTCTAACTTGTTAGAAAAGCACATTGGTATTTAGTAAACTACACAGAAGCTTGATTTTTCAGAACAGTTGATGAGAACCCATTTCAAAATCTTGGAGAATATGAGTGGTTTGAGTAGCAATGGGAACTGATTGCAGGGAATTTTGGCACCATTGTATTAGAGGCATCTGAGTATTTACCGTGTTATACAAGGGATTCTGAAGCAGGAGTAAATGGCATTTCTGTTGTACATTTTGCTCATAGGATAGTTGCAGCTAAATGCAGGTAAACAAAGTTTATCTATTTCTAATTTAGCTGGTATGGAGTTCACCTATCAATCACTATTAGGCCTGTGAAACTAAACCTGTGGATTTATCCACTTAAGCGCCATACAAGTGAATTTACCTATTATAATGATGTCAAGGACCATGACTTTCAGAGGATGTGAAATCTGCACATTTAACATATTAGGTGGTATACAGAGCTATAAAAGTCAAGGTCAAGAATAGAGTATCTAAAATGAAAAGAAATCAAATCTGTATCCAGTTTCATTAGCTGGGCATTGATATTTAATTTTTCTTCATCCTCTGGATGCTGAGACAGTTCATTTATAAAGAAAGATGTTTATTTATAGAAATATAAACCCAACTCATTTCTCTAAGGAAAATCTCAGGAAGTTTTTTACCCTTCCATTGACACTGGCAGAAAGATCTGAATTTCTAACTCTGTACAGAACTTTCTGGCACAGTTGTTAATGATAGACCAGTCCTGTTAATATACAGGGGTTTTATAACTTAATTCAAATATATTTTCCATTTTAAAGTTATAATGACTAAGTACACCTGCTCACTTAAAAATTATCTGTTAGTTGGGTAGTTTTCAATAGCTTAATCATCATTTGATTGTCTCAGTTTGTATTGCAGGCAGTTCACCTGCTCTTCATCTAAACTTAAATGTTTCCTGTTTACATATCGGAAAATATAGAAAGATGATAATATTTAGAAAACAAAGAAAAAACCAAAAGCTGCGTTCAAACGCATTATTTATATAATTATCCTATAATTAAAGTAATTACAGTTTGTGGTGAAAAATAGTCTTTACTTTTATTTGCAGGTTTCTTGAGGGGTGTTTACTGATCATCATAGAGAAACTACATGAAAAATAATTGGAGATGTTCTCATTTCTGTAAAAGATTTAAGTTGCATAGGACATGTTCTTAATGAAATAACTGTACATCTTTAGTCTGTTCAGTGACAGACCAGCATGAAAGAGAGTTAGAATGATGTTCAAAGATATCTGTGAGCTTTTATAATCTTAACTACAGCCACAGCTACTCCGGATATGAATTTTCTGAATAAGAGCGGATTTCTAACATACAATGTTGCAAGCAATAAAAATGGTGCAAATGAAGGATTTCTTGCCTTGTGGTATTTCTTAACTTCTGGATTCAATTTGTTCTTCTTTCTAGAACCAGAAAAGCTGGAAACTTATGAAGTGAAGGTTTAGGTGGCTGTGAAACTACTTGAATACAGCAGCCATAGTTTTGAAAAGACCCTCTATACTATCAAAAATACTGAGCTGAGACACAGACCATGAGGCTGTTACTCAGGAAGCCAACCCAAAAAATGTTTTTCCCTTTCATTGGTAGATAATCTATCACAGGCAGCAGAATGAGGGAGAACAGAACCAGGGGCCATCTCAGAGTACTTCTACCATGGAAGCATGCCTGGTCTGCAGCAGCGTTACTCAGCAGCATATATTGCCTTCACCATAAGAACCCTGCAGACAGACACTGTGGACTACTGGGAGATGACTGAGGGCCCTACTGCTGTTAGGATGTGGACAGGGGTTTCTCACAGAGCCATCCTGACTTTTAAGCCTGGATTTATTCTTTTTCATCTCACAAGCTTCACAGAACTACCCAACAAAGATCATTATGATCAGGCTAATCCTAGAAACGTGTCACATACTTCAAGTAACATATACATGGGACATATTCAGCAAGAAATGCTAGTCAGCTACTACATTTGCTTGATTACATTCATGTAAATATTGATATGTGCACAATCAATATTGTCCAGCACTGTGGAAAATTGGGAAAACTATAAGTCTCATAGCATGACACTTTTATATTGTACAGCTAAAGGGAAGTGTGTATTGACTCGATCTCCAGAGAAAAGCACATATTTATTATTTGAAATGAGCCATATGAAAGGACAAGCTGGATATTTCTACAGTAATAATAGGCGAAGCAGAACCTGTTTGGGAATTTTGTTCTTTCTTCTTTACGAGCTGCAGAAAAATATCTTCACACTAGTTTTCTGTCTGGCCTCATGAGCAGGGGCTGAGAAACAGGAAGCACATAAGGGCTTTAAAACAAAGTTCATAAAAACCGTCCTCCATCACAGCCTCTGACAACGTACTCTAATTTCCAGAGTGGAACATGCTTACACAAGTTGCTGCCTGCAGTCATCATAATAATCGTACATGTGTACTTTCTATTCAGGCTGGAGAATCTCAACTAAGCACCATTTTAGGGCACACAAGAAAATGTCTGTTTCTCTGAGGGACATCTTGAAGCTCTAAAAATGTTCCAAGACTTCCATCTGTGTAAACTGCAGAACATTTACCTGAATGAATTTGTTCTTTGGAGACTTATGAGTTCTAGACGCACTTAGTAACAGCTTAAAAAAATAATATTCTTAAGGATGTCAGATTACTTTTGGGGAAGTTAAATTTCAGAATAGATAGTCCATCTGTCTTACTGATTTAAAGAGTTATTTTTATGATTAAACTGATTATTTAACCAGAAGTGCTCAGACTGGCAGTTGTGTTGGTCTGGCAATTTACAACTTCAGCAGAGGATTTATGAAAACTACACTGTTTTGACATGTTTCCTCCACTTTGCCTTTTTATTTGGTTTTGTGGATCCTCTCCTTTGTTTTAATGTTGACATTCTGGAGGAAGTTTAAGATGCGCTTTCTTAAAGTGTTGATTTTGTTTTTTGTACCAAGCTATATCAGAAACAGAGAAAATCTGATTACAAATGTGCTATAAATTTTGTTCTATTTTAATGTGAAGAGCAGTTTAATAAAAATTTGTTTTACAGTCAAGGATCACTCTTCTGCTTTTCCTAGGAACTCACCTCATATCTGGTACCTGATATCTGTATCCCTTTGGAAAGAGGGGACCTTCCTTTGGAGCATACTTGGAAGTCAATGACTTGTGAATCCAAGCCCTTTTCAGAATTGCTTTCACAGAACCACAGAATGGTAGGGGTTGGAAGGGACCTCTGGAGATCATCTCGTCCAACCACCCTGCTTGAGCAGGCACACCCAGAGCAGGGGGCACAGGAGCGCATCCAGGTGGGTTTTGAATGTCTCCAGGGAAGGAGACTCCACAGCCTCCCTGGGCAGCCTGTGCCACTGCTCTGTCACCCTCACAGGAAAGAAGTTTTTTTCTCATATTGAGGTGGAACTTCCTGTGTTTCAGATTGTGCCCATGGCCCCTTGGCCTGTCATTGGGCACTATTGAAAAGAGTCTAGTCCCACCATCCTGACACCCTCCCTTTAGATATTTATAGGTATTGATGAAATCCCCCCTCAGCCTTCTCTTCTCCTGGCTAAACAAACCCAAGTCTCTCAGCCTTTCCTCATAAGAGATGTTGTCCACTCCCCGATCATCTTCATATCTCTCCACTGGACTTCCTCAAGCAGTTCCCTGTATTTCTTAAACTGGGGTACCCAAAACTGGACACAGTACTCCAAATGTGGTCTCACTAGGGCAGAGTAGAGGGGGAGGAAAAGTTTCTTTTCTCCAATTGTAATTACATTTGAGTTAAGTCTTTCACAAGATATACTCAGGCTTTATTCTAATTTACAAAAATTTAAAATCTATTAAGAATTTGTAATCATGGGGTGTACTGCTGCTTTCAGTTTTCTGTACAATCACTCTGTTTTGTAGTCACTAATTTTTCTGGCTTTTTCTCACTCTTTACCATGACTTCCCTTTTTCCTTCTCAAAATGAAGATGGAACTTGGGTAGATGGAGACTGATTAAAGGAACTTTTCAAAACGACTCATCTCTATTGTGTCTTTGGAATCTTTTCAGTCAGTGGCCAGAATTCCAGTTGTCTTTGTGAGAACAGAGTTTTGCCAACACAGGGTATATTTGAATACATATTTTTACTTGTATTTTTGTTTCCTATTTTTTGTCTCAGGCTCTTTTTTGCATTATTTGGCAGTCCAGTATGACAACATCTCACAAAATTATACTTTTAATTTTTAAACACTTTTTTGATAGTGACTGATTTTCTATTAATGCCTATGTATGCCTGTCTTGGGAAATCAGATATGGCTTAGGCAAACAAACATGCTAGTTGAGAGTTTCCCCTCTGAGATACTCCATATATCAAGGACTAGATTTATATTATGTAGGTAAAATTGTCTAACTCTCTTGAATGTGTAGATGTACTTTAATATTTGATTAATTACAAAATAACCAAGAAAAATGCAAGAACTTTAAACTGCTTGAAGACTTAAATTCTAACCACTAAGATTTTGAGCTAAACAGGAAACATTTCTCACCATTTGCAGATTGTAATTACCATATTGACATAATATGAGATTTCTCATACTATAAAGTCTACTGCCATTGGCCTCTATAGAAAAATCTCTCATACTTTCCCTTTTCAGCAAAGATATATTTTTACGGAATAACCACCTCATTCTCTTTTTTTTTTTGCCAAATTAATCGTTTTTAAAATTTAAATTCCTTAACCTTATTCAAGTACAGAATTTCACACACTAGGTTTTATAAACTCTGCAGCAATGGAAGATATTTTTGTGTGTTCTTTGCCAAAGGTGTCTCAGGTCTTTGTAGACCAACTAAGGTGTCCAGAGAAAGAATTATCATCCTCTCATACCACAGAAATTCTTCTTGCTTGTTTTTTATTTCTCACTGAAGAGCTGAATCTTATAATCTAAGCACAAAAAAAAGTTTTTTTTTCGCCCCTTCAAAGCTTTTGGATGGTACACAAAAGATAATCCACACTTTAAACAACAGCTCAAATGGTATCTCTTCTGGTGTATGCTGTGGAATTTGAGTAGATGATTTGTTTCTACTTTGCACTGAGATAATTATTCGAAGACCTTAGTTGTTCTTCAGAAGAACACTATTTTTAAACTATTACAACTCCTTAACTGCTGTTCCTAGGAATTACTCATGATGCCATAAATTTGTGTCCAAAGAGGCACAAAGAGGGGAACTTTGACAAGATATGCAATAATAATAGGATGTCTATCTTTTTAACGCTGAAATAGTGTCTGGTTATTTGGTTGAGATATCAGAACAGAACAGGACTGATCATAAAACTTGTATACTGCTCTGAACCCGCTTTCCCCAATGATTTTTCCTTTCTTCTGCTCAGCCTTTGTAAAAGTTTAAATGAACTCACTCTAAGTTGAAATTCATAAGAAAATATCCAATAATATTTTAATTTAAAAAAAATCCCTGGGTTTTTTTTTTGCTTCCTTGTAGGTGACCAGCACCAACATCTGCAGCCATGTGTAATTCCAAAGCACCTTGTCACCAGACAAATAGGTCAAAATTATTTAAGCTTTCCTGTTGTCACTGTAATTACAAGCACAGGTTCAAGAAAGAGCTCTAAGCTGCTTGTCACCTGCTTCTCTTTTATGTCTTCACCACCACCTCAAACTTTTAGGGAAAAAGAAGTCACCAGAAGTTAAGCTACCAGCAACTATCATATTTTCAAGAAGAAATGACTGAAAATACTGGGAACAGGTTTCACAGCAATCATCTTATTTCATTGCTTTCCTAAGAAGATACTCAGAAAGAATATCAAGCTTTTTTTTTTAAAAAAAAAAAACCAACCTTTTTTTTTTCTTAAGGGAGTTTGATCTAGTCAGGATGACCTATGGTTTGAGGATCAGGAGATCTCAAGTGGTATTACCACTGATTTGCCGCATCATTCAGGAGTACTCTCTTTGTTGCAGCACAATTGTTTTTCTGATGGAAAGAGAGACCTAATATTTATCAACCTGAAAAATGGGGGGTTGTGACAACTACGCACTGATTTAACCATAAGAAGTACTTCACTGCCTGAAGTACTCTGGTTACAAGTTTTATGCCTGATATTATCATTATCTTTTTTTGTTACTGTTAAGGAATAAGTTTTACTTCACTGTTACTAATAAATGTATTTTCTAAAACATGAGCAAAACACTTCTTACAAAAGATGGCTTTAAAATGTGTACAGGGGTGCACATGAAATCATAAATAGCTAATCTGAAAAACAATTTCCCTATTCTATTAAAAACAAATGAAATGAGAAAAATTTGCATTTTCCTTAAAAGAAGCAATTATAAATATTCATAATTATGCAAACACTTAAAAGAATGATATTCTGCTGTGTAGAAAAATAACAAGGAATTTCTGAATGTAGAAACTAAACTGATTTTACCTTTAAGAGCAGGAATCTTGGTCACGGGGAAGTTTTTAGGTCTCACATGAAAATTTAAGTCCTTCATCAGGAGTTATGAGGCAAGCCTGCTTACATATTTTTCAAGGTATAACTGTGACTTATTTATGTTATTGTACATTCCTAACAGGTCTTTGTCATATAACATTTTAAAGCAAATAGACTGGATTTTCGTTCCTCCGATACATGAATTAGCTCATTACAACAATTTCATTAAGATATTGTGGTATTGTAGGTTTTCAAGAAATAAAAGAATTTGGATATTCATACAGCAAAGGGAATATAAAGAATTAGAAGAACAAGAAACAGAAAAGCTTTAAGGATGACACTGAAGACATCAATGTTAATACTTAATTGCCTCAGCCAATATGTGAGTGATGCCTACGATTTTCTGTAGCATCTACAGGAGTCTCACGAGTTGACAGGTTTAATACAGAATGAAAATACCTATGGTAAACAATCAGATTAATAAAGCATATCAGGTCTATCATGACAGTAAATATTTCAAGGCTTTGGAATGCTGTCTATTCCTTTCTACACATTTAGTCTCGTCCCCCTCTCCTCCCTCATTGAATAAGAGTACTTGTATTCTTGGCGGGAAGCATATATGTAAGGATATCTACGAAAAGCCAGAGTTTCTTTTCCTAGACAAAGTAATCAAGTTGACATATCATGTGTCCCACTCTCTTTGAAGATGGTGATGGGTGGAGGTATCTCGTTTTATTCTTATGGGAGAGCAATATGAGTAGGAAAGAGCACTAAATATCTGTAAGATCAATTTAGTAATTATTGCTTGAACCTGTCAAACAGAGGCCATTTGGCCAACTTAGAAGGGTCTGAATTTACAAGGCATCATCTTTGAACAAATATAGATAATGAAAATTTCAAGGCTGGGTCTCAGTGTGGTGCACAGGAGGTGCAAAAAAAATCCCATTAGCTACTAACAGGATTTGTGCCCCTGTGCCTCATGCGCCACTTTGAAAATTCACTCTCAGTCATCTGGAAGCAAGGTAATATGCCAGGCATTCAAGATTACATCGTTAGAATACAGACAAGAAGCTTAATCGGCTATCATGTACAAAGTATTAGACGCATAAAGAATTGCTTATGGTTAAATATTTAATTTCAAGCTTGGATTTTTCTACCTTGGATTTTTTACTACCTATATGTGAGTGTTTAATCCAATAAATTAGTGAATCTTTACTAATTTGTAACTCAGCTTCACAGTTAGTTGGAAATTGTTTCCAATATCAAACCCACAATGTTATCTAAAGTTCAAAGAATTCCACAAAACTTTACTCATAAAATGGGAACGGTTCAGTTATATGAAAAAATAACAACCCACACATATGCACATGCAAACTATGAATTTACACATCTTATTGCAAAAGTGTGTTATGGTAACTGTAGTCCAGATAGACCTCCATGTTTTTAAATCAGTAGGATTTCATTCACATCATCAGATTTTTATTGTAATGAAAATTCTTTGGGTTTCTCTTAGAGGGTTTTGGATAAAAAAAGTCAGTGAAGTACACAATTTGCACTATAATTTCTTCCTAAACATAGGTGTACTGCTAACTGTAGAAATCGTTCTTATTTTCTGTCTCACATCAGGAAATGAAATTGGAACATGTTGAGCAGGTCCAGGGGGGTACGATGGGTGGAGGCCATCATATCACACTCAGTCCGTGAATTCATACTAATGACTGACTCAGGTCAAAACAATTCATGCCAGATCTTCTACTTATATAAACTTCTACCATGTCTTTTAGTCGAGAAAAATGTAAGTGGACAGCCAGGAGTACTAGCTTAATTAACTGTATCAAAGACATTAAACGTCTTGACTACAAAACTGTGAAAGAAAATGACACCCAGAAGATTCCTTAGAGCACTTTTCCCCAGTCTTATAAAAAATGTCACATAGTCGGTGAGCCACTCAAGAGATAAGTAGCTTCTAATCATGAAAAGATGTGTTTGAATTTATAATCATAATCCTTCGTATGGTTGAGTATGAAGAGTTTATCGACATGTCTTCTAGTGAGATGAAATAGTGTGTTATACTAAATGTTATCATTTCAAAAAGATCACTACATGCATGACGTAGTGATGAGTAATACCTGAAGGAACCAAACCTTTAAATGCAAAATATACTGGGTTTGGACAAGGATGTTTGGTAAGGCTGTCTCTGGAGTCATTGCATACACTGACAAAATCTTCTTGTTCATCATACTGAGAGTCCTTTTGATAGCATTGCACTGCCTTTCCTCCAAAACAGCACCGGAAGCTGTGTTTAGCCTTTGGAAGATAAGCTGAAGCTATTATTGAAAACATCTAATGAACTCAGAAAAATTTTCTCTGGTGAAATAGTTAAGTCATGATACCTTTATATTAATGTGTACTCCCCTTTTGCATAAATCTTTGCCCTCAGAAGTCTAGCTCTGAGGGCAGCCACCTCCACAGGCCAACTCTAGCCCTGCCAGGTTGTGTGGCTAGCTAAGCACTCCTCTCCTTTTATGTGGAGACCAGAAAAAAAAGGAAAATCTAATAGCCTTCCAATGGTATAGGTAGGAAAAAAGCAAGTTTTTCAGAAGTTAGCCTTTTTAGATGGTAGGTAGATATTTCTTAGAGTTATTTATATTTTAATTAAAACCTAAGTATTATCCCCAACTTCTCAATTTTTCTTGAAGAACCAACTTGCTCAGATTAGCCAGACAGTTTGGGTGTGATCTCTGATGCTTGAAGTAACTTCATGAAGTCAGTCCTGGTGAAATCGGAGGTGTTGGGTTTATGCTGTGTCTTGGGGTCATGGCACAAAAATGACTCTGGCTGCTAACTTGGATGATGTATCTATCTTTCTAGTATCTGGCTTCTTATGAGGTAGGCAGAACCCAATAGCTAGGCATTTAAGGTCTCTAGAGAATGCATGGGAGGACACAGAGCATTAAGACAGAACCCAAACCACCCCAGGAAGCTAAGCATAGAAGGTACAATATCATATACATGTGCAGACTGTGTAATGTGTAATGTTTGGAGTCTGACAGTTCAAAATTCTAAGCAAAAGGATACATCTTCAAATTTCCCACTTATACAGGGCTGTGGAGCGGTACCTCCTGAAGGTAGGGAGATACCTGTTTTCCTTTAAAAACTGGCTTTTGCAATTGTGATGCAATATTAGAGGAGGTAGGGCTGCTTTTAATTCTTCTTTCAAAGTCCAGCCTTGTGGCTCATGTCCAAGTAAATGGAAGGCAGCCAGGCTTGATCCCCTTTGCCTGAAGAAGAGTTGGTCAACAGTGTTCCTGTGTTACCAGGCTAAATAAAGCTACTGCTGGAGTAATGGTGAAGAGAGGAGAGATACTGGAGGGGAACAGAATCACAGAATTGTAGGGCTTGGAAGGGACCTCTGGAGATCATCTCGTCCAACCACCCTGCTTGAGCAGGCACACCCAGAGCAGGGGGCACAGGAACATGTCCAGGCAGGTTTTGAATGTCTCCAGGGAAGGAGACTCCACAGCCTCCCTGGGCAGCCTGTGCCACTGCTCTGTCACCCTCACAGGAAAGAAGTTTTTTTCTCATATTGAGGTGGAACTTCCTGTGTTCCAACTTGTGCCCATTGCCCCTTGGCCTGTCATTGGGCACTATTGAAAAGAGTCTAGTCCCACCATCCTGACACCCTCCCTTTAGATATTTATAGGTATTGATGAAATCCCCCCTCAGCCTTTTCTTCTCCTGGCTAAACAAACCCAAGTCTCTCAGCCTTTCCTCATAAGAGATGTTGTCCAGTCCCCTGATCACCTTCATATCTCTCCACTGGACTTCCTCAAGCAGTTCCCTGTATTTCTTAAACTGGGGTACCCAAAACTGGACACAGTACTCCAAATGTGGTCTCACTAGGGCAGAGTACAGGGGGAGATAAACCTCCCTCGACCTGCTGGCCACACTCCTTTTAATGCACCCCAGAATACTGTTGGCCACCTTGGCCCCAAGGGCACATTGCTGCCTCATGGTCAACCTGCTCTCCACCAGTACTCCCAGGTCCTTCTCAACAGAGCTGCTTTCCAGCAGGTCAGCTCCCAGCCTGTGCTGGTGCACGGGGTTGTTCCTCCCTGGGTGCAGGACCTTACAATTGCTTTCGTTGAGTTTCATGAGGTTCCCCTCGGCCCAGCTCTCCAGCCTGTCCATGTCTTGTTGGATGGCAGCACAGCCTTCTGGTGTATCAGCCACACCTCCCAGCTTGGTATCATCAGCGAAATTGCTGAGGGTACACTCTATCCCATCATCCAGGTCATTGACGAATATATTAAACAGGACTGGACCCAGCATAGACCCCTGGGGAACACCGCTAGTGACAGGCCTCCAACCAGACTCTGCACTGTTGATCACAACCCTCTGAGTCCTGTTGTTGAGCCAGTTCTCTGTCCACCTCACTGTCCACTCATCCAACCAACACTTAGCTTGCCCATGAGGATGCTATGGGAGACAGGGTCAAATGCCTTACTGAAATCAAGACAGACAACAACCACTGCTCTCCCTTTGTTGACCCAGCCAGTCTCACAATCATAGAAGACTATCAGGTTGGTCAAGCATGATCTTCCCTTGGTGAATCCATGTTGACTACTTGCGATAACCTTGTCCTCTACATGCCTGGAGATGACCTCCAGGATGAACTGCTCCATCACCATTCTGGGGATGGAGGTCAGGCTGACTGGCCTATAGCTCCCCAGGTCCTCCTTCCTGCCCTTTTTGAAGACTGGAGTGACATTTTCTGTCCTCCAGTCCTCGGGTACTTCTCCTGTCCTCCACGACCTTTCAAAGATAATGGACAGTAGCTCAGAAAGAAAATCCGCCAGCTCCCTCAGCACTCACGGGTGCATCACATCGGGGCCCATGGTTTTGCGAGGATCCAGTTTGCATAGGTGATCTCTGACCCAGTCTTTCTCAACCGATGGTAAGTCTTCCTTTGTCCCAATTTGTCCTCTCTTCTCTGGGGGCTGAGATGCCTGAGGGCCAGCCTTAGCAATAAAGACCAAGGAAAAGAAGGCATTCAGTAACTCTACCTTCTTTCATCCGGCGTTACCAGGGCCCCTTCCTTGTTCAGCAGTGGGCCCACTGTATCCCCAGTCTTCCCTTTACTGCTGATGTATCTAAAGAAGCCCTTCTTGTTATCTTTGACATGCATTGCCAGATTTAATTCCAAGTGGGCCTTGGCCTTCCTCGTCACATCTCTGCATACACTGACAACATTCCTATATTCCTCCCAAGTGGCCAGTCCCTTTTTCCACATACTGTGAACCTCTTTTTTCCATTTGAGTTTCTCTAGGAGCTCTTTGGTCATCCATGCAAGTCTCCTGGCTTCTCTGCCTGACTTATTCCTCCTGGGGATGCACCAATCTTGAGCTCGGAGAAAGTTGTCCTTTAATACTATCCAGCTCTGTTGGACCTCCCTGCCTTCCAGAGCCCTAGCCCATGGGATTCCCCCTAGCAGGTCTTTGAGTAGACCAAAGTTGGCCCTCTTGAAGTCCAAGGTTGTAATCCAACTTGTTGCCCTGCTTCTACCCTTGCAGTATTCTCAACTCAACCATCTCATGGTCACTGCAGCCAAGGCTACCCCCAACTCTCACATCCTCAACCAGCCCTTCCTTTTTTGTTAGGATAAGGTTGAGCAGCACATCTCACCTTGTTGGCTCCTCCACCATTTGCATCAAAAAGTCGCCCTCGATGCTCTGTAGGAACCTTCTGGATCGTGCATGACTTGCCGTGTTGCTTTTCCAGCAAATATCAGGGTGGTTGAAGTCCCCCATGAGGACCAGGGCCTGTGATTGCAAGGCTACTTCCAGCTGTCTGTAGAAGGCTTCATCAACTTCCTCTTCTTGATCAGGTGGCCTGTAGCAAACGCCCACAACAGTGTCACCCACATTTTGCTGTGCCTTAATTTTTTACATACAAGCTCTCAACCTGTTCTCCTTCCACTCCAAGGCAGAGCTCGATGCATTCCAGTTGCTCCCTCACATAAAGAGCAACTCCCCCACCTTGCCTTGCTGGTCTGTCTTTCCTGAAAACCCTGTAGCCATCCATGACCACATTCCAGTCATGCAAGCTATCCCACCATGTCTCTGTGATTGCAATGAGATCATGGCCCTGTGACTGCACGCAGACCTGTAGTTCCTCCTGTTTATTCCCCATGCTGCGTGCGTTGGCGTACAGGCATTTCAGAAAGGTGCTTGAGCATACAGGTTTCCCCGGAGGGGTGTACCCGCTACAGCTATGCAAACCCTTGAGGCGGCTGGGCTCCTGGTTGCCATCGCATGAGGCCACCATGGCACCTTTATCACTGCTCAGGGTGTCCTGTCTTATTCCCCATTGTGTGTGGTGGCATTAGCATTGCCAGTTTGTCCCCCTCCCCCCAAGTTCCTCAGTTTAAAGCACATTCTTTCCTTTCTGTTCAACCTGATCTCATCCACAGAAAATAAGAGTCATAGGGCCAGAAAGCACAGGGCCTGGAAACATAAGTCTAGCCCATACTTCAAAGACAGTTCTTACATATTATGGGCAACAGATGGTAAAATGCATTAGTAATGCTGAAAGCAGTTGTTAGACTCAGGTTTTGACCTGCTGGGTGCTCTTGCAACTGTGATACAGAGTCATGCCCCATCTTTGCAGTGCATTTGAATATTCTTATCATAAGACTAAATATGGCTATCTTTTACATATCAAGGCCCCTTTACAGAGCTCTGGGTAGTGCAGTCTTAGTTAAATGAAAACTGCCCTCAGCTGTTAGCCTTTCCAAAAAGTTTTTGCAGACCACCTGAGGTATTTAAGTGGGAATTATGTAGTCTGAATATTTCATATTACTAATTATCTCCCACAAATCCTTACCATGTCCTCAGATAGTTAGATCTGTTGTAATTGCTCCACAGCAATTTACAGAAGGTGAGAGAGCAAGTTCACCTTGTTTCAAAATCCTTTCCCATCACAAATTACTCTTTCATTCTAATAGCAATTTAGACCATTGATGGAAAGGTTTTTTTCCTTAACAATTTGAAATAACCTAGTCATTACAGGTCAGGAGCTTATGCTGAATATAACTATGGATATATAATGATACAACTGGATGGACTCAAAAACAACAAATAAAAGTACTTCATATAGAATACAACTGTTCCTTACCTTCCTTCTGAGTTTTGTGCTCTCTGATATGTACTTCATTTTAGATTTTGATGGTAGAGACTCATCCAATTTAAACCCAATTTTGCCTTTGCTCAGAATTTACAGAACATGGAATTTAGAGTGAATGACCACATTTCTACTGTCTCAGCAGTGGCTTCAATAATACTTTTTTTTTGTTTATAGGGAGCATGGAGAAGACATGGCACTTGTATTTGGATTCCAACTTGTGGACTGCTTGACAGTCTTCTTTTTCCATAATGTATTCATCACAAGATATATTGGTTATGCAATAAAGTATTTTTTAATTGCTAGCTTTAGAAATATTTAAGTACCCAATTATTTTTATCTAAAAGACTATTATGGAAAAAAAGTTAAAAATGGATAGGTCCACGGCTAGACAAGGATTATGGGTTGCACAGCAAGAGCACTGAGCCTTTGATGAAGTGCATAAATAATTAGTAACACACTTTAAGACATCGTTCTCTTGGTTCATAGTACCTGTGCTCATTTAATTCCAGCTGAAAATATGCCCATTCATTCACAGTGAAGGACAGCTAAATTGGTGACCAAGTCAAAGAGAAAAGTGATTCATATTGAAGCACCAAAGGCCAAATATTTTCTGCACATACACAGATCAGACACTCATTCAGGATTAGGCACCACTACAGATTTATCTTGCCCTAGCAAAAGATCACAGGGAACATGAGACAGACTTGGATGTGGCAGTCTAGCACACATAAATGTAGGTATGTGGGTACGTGTAATAATTTTTAACAACTAATTCTGAATATGTGATTGATATTTAGTAACACGGGCAGGAGGTTAATAAAAACCAGTAACACCCCATAAATAGGCTGTCCCATATTTGCTTTTTTCAAAGTTACATAACAGTTTTCACAAATATTGGTGGGATTAATTTGGTCAGCAGAAGTGGATATGAGCTTCAAAATCAGTTGGTGTCTTCACTGAACTTCACTAAACTGCATCTCAAAAACCTTCATGACAGTATTTTCACATTTGCACTTAAAGATGCAGGCAGAACACCTAATGTAAGTTCAACATGACTAAAGATAAATGGTTAAGTTCCATTATGTACTCAAATTGCTTTGAAATTCTGGTCTTGGTGTACATATACTTACAAGGAGGAACAGGAAAAGATGTCAGGAGATATGACCAGACAACGGTTTATCCACCTCAAATAGTAAATACTAAGGTCATTGGAGAACTGTTCCACATCAGTCCATTGGTTTGCAGAATTCCCCAAAATATTAAACAAATAACAAATAAATACAAAGCCAATGAAGACTGCTTGCTAACTTTGCTCCCTGTTCGAGTCACTTACAGACCACTTTTGCAAAGTTGTTTACAAAACCAGTACAAAATCAGTTCCCCACGTCAACGTATCCCCAGTTTGGACTCTCACACACAGGTGTTTTTATATTACGTTATGTAAATCAGCATTGCTGTCAGCTCCATCTGTGATACTTGCCTCTTAAGTGGACTGCTCCAGTTGGGGTGAAGTGGCTCTGTTAAAAGAAGTCAGAAAGAGACCATAGACTTACTTCAATCTCAACAGCATATTTTTATCCTAACGATTTTTCTGCAGCAGCAACATATACTATAAAATGTACTGTACTATGGATACCATTAAACAGGCTTACATTTTGGTCATTCCTTATATTTCTGAGTTTATGCTATGCTTCTCTCTCTAGGCCAGCTAGGTAACTGTACAGCTTTCTGACTCTTTCTACACCATCTCTCTGAAATATAGTATTTCCTGTCCTTCTGCACAGCTATAATTCTCACCAGGTTGTCTTGTATCTTGGTTACAAAAGCAATCCCTTCTTTGGCCTTGACAAAAATGTGAAACAGCAACCATACCTTTCCCATATGCAGAGAAGCCTTCTGCAGAAATGACTGCTCCTCAGAGGTCAACACTGAATGTTTGTCTTTCTGCATACACTTCTCTAAACATCTGCTACAGAGTTGTATAGACCTGACCTAATACCATGTCTTAATGTTCTTAAGTAGGTTAATAAATCTTTCTTCTTTCTTTCATACTTACTTTCTTATCTTTCTTGTACTTGACAGGGCTCCTATTGATGTCATTATAAGATACTTCGCAATATTTTAGGATTTTCTTGGAAAAGGTGTAAATACAGCAGAGCAAGGGGATAGAATTGGCTGGAAATGCTAAGACTTCTTGGTAAAAAGGCTCAGACAGCATGTTTTTGAAGAAGATATGCATCAAATTGACTGTCAGTCAATTATGTAGTAGAGTTGTATGAGTTCCACACCAAGGGCAAAAAAAACCCTGAAATAACTATAAATTCAATTTTAAATGTATGTAGTGAGGAATAGTGCTGTAGCACATTAGTGCAGTTAGAATGGAGATACAGTGTTTTTCATAAGCATCTGCTTCTGTGAGAGCAACTATGATGTTTCTTTTCCTTTTCATTTTCTTTTGCTGAGCAAAAAACAGTGAAAAAGACATAATGAGGGTTGACTAAAGAAATTTAGAAAGGAATTTGGCTTTTAGGAAAAATATCCCCAGATCTAACAATAATTATAAATCTAGAAATTTTCTGATAGTAAATGCAGAAAATACTATTTATCTATTAATTTATTTGTTTCAGATTTCAGAAACTTTTTACTATACATTAAAAACAGATTAAAACTGCAAGGATTTTCCCTTATTTGATTTTCCATCCTTTTTATTAGTATTTTTATTTCATCCTGAAGAAAAAAAATAGAAGAAATTAGGGAAAAATTATGGCAAAAACTTTTGAGACCCAAACCCCATATATAATTATTACTTTAATTTCTAAAAATAATACTAATGAATCCTCATAATTTTCATTTTGAGGTGAAAGAACATACATAATTTTAAAAGATTAATTAAGGCTGTCAACTGTCTTTGATTAGGTTTGCTTTTACAAATAAGGAAGACTTGGCATAGTTGGTGGTTCACGTAGACTATATTAGGGGTCAGGCTATAGGACCAAACTGTATCACTTTACCCCTGGCCGAAGCTTAGGGCAATGTCCACAGCGGTAAGTGTTTGGCCCTTGAAGGTAACGTGGTATGTGACGTGAGTCCATCTTTTCCTTTGAGGGATGAGAAATGCTTTGGCAAAGCTGTCAAAGCTTTTTGGATGGTGATAATCCTGGCACTGCTGGCTTTTCCATCCCACTGCTCCATACAGCCAGAGCCATCCTGCCAGGTGTCTGCAGCTGGGTGCCTGCAGCCTCCCTTGCCCAGTGACCTTGCATGCTGCAGCCCAGCATCCTGACAATACGCAGCCTGCCTGCCAGAACTGCTGGCCTCGCAGAGTGACAAAGAGTCAATGCAACTGTGACTAGCACTGCCGTCAAAGAGAGGTGACTTGCCATGGACGCCTGCACTCAGAGGAACTCAGTGCTGGATGTGGTCCATGGGAGCAGCATGCTGACCTGGCCTTTCCCTTCTGCACGTGATTACCAAGCAACCCGCACGCTAAACGTGCGTTGGTCTAGCCAACAGGTACAACTGGGCATTTTCCTATGGTCCATACAAAACCTTCCAGGCTGAGAGGTGATAATCTCAACCACATGGTGACAATGTGATGTCCACCAGCTCAAGAGAGAAGCAGCAGTCTGCACCAGACCCACTGTCTACAGTCACCTCAATGGGAGAAATGCAATTGTAACCTCTTATTGGCTGCATCTCCGCACACTACTGCTACACTTTCCTCCACCATATGGCGTGCTATAATATGGATTTGCAGTGAGATTTCTTGGGTTGTTTTCTGGATTTCATTGGGCAGAAAATACCTCACAAATATTTAAAGGATTATCTTTTATGGAAAATATATACATCTACATTTGTTTCCATTAGTACGTTAACATACTTATCAGTCAGTGCTTTGCACCTGAGGTGTCCCGAGATTTTGGGAATATCTAATTAATAAGTTCTCATGAGACCTATATAGCAGTCCTGAGTCCATCCAGCCAAATTCATTGTGAAATATTTCTGTAGTTGGGCGTCTGTGGCCCAGAGCTGGGTGATTACTTCCAATAAATATTATCGTAACATGTCAGCTCTTAAGTGGCTCCAAATTTTCCTGTGATTTATAAACCACTAGAATGCAGCCTAAGAAACTAAGTATAAATGTAGGACAATGACTGATACAATGTAGAGAGAAGCTATGGATTCTAGGCGCTCATCTGAAATTCCCGCATCACTGAGCATTTCAGTATATGAGCTAGTTTCTTTCAGGACCAGGGGCAGTAGAGAGTAAATCTGATCGTTCTTACTCAGACAGGAAAGTCTGAGGACAATATTATCAATGAAAGATGGGGAACCAGTATGGTTCAGGCAGTGGAGTTTTGGTAAGCGAAGATTAAGAAAGAGACTGATACAAGAAAAATCATAGTTACAGTCTAGCAGTTTATATTTTAAGACTGTCTGAGTTTATAAGCATCTCAGGAGATCTTGGTCAGAGAAAGCTGCAGAGTCCAGAAAGCTTTCTCTGAGGAAGTAGGACACTAAATCAAATGCAGAGAGTGGAGGTTTGTTTCTCAGCATGGTGATTCAAAGGGACCTTCTGGCTGTGCGATAGCAGGTTAAAGTGGAGCTGGCTTGTGGTTCTTCCACAATGTCACTCTTAGAAACATGCATCAAATGATAACATCTAATTCAAAATCCTATTTTAATTCCTTCTTGACCCAAGAACACTTTCAGTTCCGAATTCTTCA
Source organism: Phalacrocorax aristotelis (assembly GCF_949628215.1). Lineage (NCBI taxonomy): Eukaryota > Metazoa > Chordata > Aves > Suliformes > Phalacrocoracidae > Phalacrocorax > Phalacrocorax aristotelis. The sequence continues at coordinate 128,873,174 of NC_134277.1, read as the reverse complement.
TTTAGGGCTGTTTTCTAACTGTGAACTTTGGGAGATACTTTCATCAAACAATAGATTTTGTACTTAACTAAAATAAGGATATATTTTTACACATTCACCTAAGGATAACCCTGAATGTATTCTAGTGTCCTGAACACATTGTTAAGTCAAACTCACAGAAGATTTGAATTTTAAAGGGAAAAATATTATGTACCCTGATTATTCATGAACTAAAAAGGTCAGACACAGCTTTACCATATATAGAGTTTAGAAAACCTCAGGTATGTAAGGCCATTGGGATTCAATAGATCCCAAGGGTACAAAGTAAGGGCACAGGTGTTAAACAGGTACCACACTTCTTTAAATTTCTTATATTTTTCTAAATTATCATTTTGGGTAATTTAACACTGTAGGACAAGCAAAGTGTACTTTCTTTGCTGTTACCAACAAGCCATTTATTGCTTCTGTAGCCGCAGAAATAAAAGGGTTTGGGTTAAAGAAATTTAGGTACTTTATACTGTATACTTATGCAGGTTTTTTCCAAAGTATTTGAAGGGAAAAATAATAATAACAAAAAAAGCCCAATAAATACCATCAAGGTGCACTTCAGCATTTATGCACACTAAGATTATTTGCTACCTCTGGCAAATTTAAAAAGAAAGCTTCTGAAAGACAAGTTGTGGAAAAAATACTGTTAAAACTTACTCTGTACAACGACGATTGCACAGATCATACATGAAAATGGAGGATTTTTTCTTTAATTTGTTTTGTTGCATTTTATCTTTATAAAGTAATCTGCTTATTTACATTTCAAGTGAAAGCAGTGTTAGCCCTATGAAAGAAAAAAGCACATTTCAGTTTGAAATTTAATTTTAGCACTTTTAGCTGATTTTTTTTCCCTTTGGAGATATATTTTTATTACATAAGATAATATATAAGTGGCACAAAATTCCCCCTTGGTTTATATTAAAAATATTTACAATAGTCCATAAATATGTCAGCTACTTTATAAGTGTTTAGTATTGAATGGATTGATTAAATAACTAGCTAGATACATAATTAAGTTCTCAAGGTCCTTATTAAGCTTGTGTATAACAGCCAATGAGAAGTGATGTGGCTGCTTTGGGGTGAGCAAAGCTTTTAAACGTTACCCTTCAACCCACACAGCAGTCTCCTTTTCTTCACAAAACTATGTTCTTGTCCATAATTTTAAGGGCCTTTGTAAATGGTGTAAGCAGCAGGACCTTTGGATCAGCAGCAGTGATTTTTCCAGTTAAATGTGTAATTCACCAAATGGAAGGACAGACACCTTGGAGACATCATTATTCTTCACCTATCTGTCAGGAACTACAGAGGATCTAGCTGGTTCAGTTGCAGTCCTTTTATCTTCAGGCTGATTTCTACAATTTTTTCAAATAGATCCACAATGTATTCATCACACCATGAGCAAGAATTTCAGCCCTAGCATCACCAGTTATATAAGTTTTGAGTGAGTAAACTAATTTCCCCTGATTTCAGTCACATGAAGCAGTGGGTGGAAAGGTCACTCTCATTAGTGGGGAGATATGCTGCTGCCCTGGTGGCCAACTGGCTTTGCACCCTTTTAGTTATTGATCTGGGAACATACAGAAGTAGGCAATGGCTGCAGGGCAAAGCTCAGCTCTCTCTTCTTGAGGCTCTCCTAGGAAAGCTACCAAAGGTTTCCTTCTATGCTCTGGATCTCTGCTATGGGTAATTAAGGTTAGGTGAGTGAAATAACTAAAAGCAAAAATTTGGATTACTAGTTCCCCCTGGAAAAATCTTTCAGGACAACAAATCTGGGTAAAATTTTCTTGGCATAGCAGAACACCATCAAGTCAAAGTGACTCAACATTTAGTTTTCAGAAAGCAAAATCTTTCTGCAACCAAAGCCAATGGAAATGTTTGATATCCATAATTCAATTGCGTATTCTCTGTTTCTGACCTTCAGTGCCTGATTCAGAGCCAATGTGGGACTGGGACCATAATCCCATTGAAACTGAAGAGGCAGTCATCACCATTTCTTCTAGAGGGGTCATCCTAATCCCTGGGATCTTGCCAGTGAAAATGATTGAGGTACATCAAAAATTAAATTGAGGGAGATTTTCAGAATCCAAAGAAAAATCAGTTCATGACAGAAGCAAACTGTAAAATATTATCAGTTGTAAAAACAGGTGCACACTAATGGTGTAGGGTTCTTTTTTAAAGCAGCATAAATATGCATTTCAGAAATGCGTCTGGGTTGTCTGAAACATATGATCACTGTAGAGTGTGAGAGACAGAAGGAGAGAGGGAGAGGGGAAGCATGATACTCCTTTTTGGGGAATATTTAGGTAATTTTGGAGTTAGTTTTCTCAGATCACTTGGTCAGACAGCCTGAATATCACATCCTAGTATAGACAGTCAGATTCAACTGCTTTTTCCTATTAGGTTGAAGAAAGATGACTGATGCTTCCCCAAGGGAAGGGAAGGAAAACGGTTGGGAAACTCTATCCTTCCTGTGTAAGTCTGCTCACAGCGTGCCTATTCCCCACTCTTGTTGACTGTCAGAGTTCACAGTACAAGGCAGAAAGGAAACCCTGGCAGGAGAGACAGTGAAGTTACCCTCCAAGGTAGCACATGGGTCTATGTGCAACAAGCAGCTGCAGGCAGCCGTCCTCCTGCCTTGCACATTTTCATGGCCAGTGTGGGGCAGACACTGTTGTTTTAAGGCAGTCTTGGAAACAAGTGTTCTTCTTTCAGTCCAGACTCTCATATTAGGCTCCTGTGTGACAGAACACTGTGTCAAATGATCTGTGCCCATTATACACACTGATGTCAAAAGCCATTTAAAACTAAAATAAAATAATATAGCAAGTGTCCCAACCTTCCAAATATTCTGTTGGATTGCATTCCACTCTACTTTGGGTAATAGCACTGTCAGCAGGAAGCCAGGTACACACACAAAGAAAAGAAGAAACAGCAGTGTAGGTATTAACCTATAATAGGTAGGTATTAACGTACCCTTGCTCCTGCAGGATGCCAGGCCATACTCACCATGTTATCAGGTCAAATCAGTTTATTCCTCTTCCTTTGCTGATGGAGGAATAAATGCTTGCTAGTTATCTTGGGATGTATACACGACCAAACTGAAGGCTAAGCAGAAAGAAGCAATTGAAACCAAAGTCTTAAAAATCCTTTGTTTAGTGTCTGAAAAAAAATTACTTGTATTTATTCTTATATGAATACTTTTAATGCTTTGTCTTTTTGAACAGTTCTTTATTATTCCCTTATCTTTTTTTTCTGTCACTTATTTCTTCCTTATCTAATCTTTTATTTTCCACACCATTTATAACTGCAATAGGCCAGTTCAAAATAGATAAGCCAATTTTTTTCTTAAAGTCTTCCTTTCATTTATTAGTGATCCAAACAGTGACTTGCACAGGAGCTTTCCCAAATAGGTGCCTTGAGCTGATTAGCACCCTATTCTGCTGTCATACAGTGGTGAGGTTGCATGCTGTAAAGCAGAATTTTCACTTGTTCGTTTCTGGTCTGGTTTGACAAAGTAATTTTTTCTACAGGGAAACTTTAAGATACATAAAAGTTTGTTAAACTGAGAACTGACAATTGCTTTTTAAAGTATTTCTTAAAGGGGCTATTCTTTTTAAAGAGAAACCAATGTCAGAGTTCTGTGAATGAAAGAATGAGCTCTCCAAAATGATTGATGGTGCTGTCTCACGTCTCTTGATTGATTAGTGCTTTGGTTTGAAACTTTGGCTCACAGACCATCTGTGTCCTACAGAGGCCTTGCTACTAGAGTCTTCAGAGAGAAGGCAGATCCCATGACGATGGCTTCTCTGCTTGATTCCTGCTGTTAAATCATCTTTAAAGCAGTTAAAAATTTATGAAACATTTTACTAATCGGACTTCTTCTAGGAAAGCAGTTCTAAAAGGGAAGATTATTTTTGCTTCTGAAGTTGTTCCCCTTTTTAATACATGTAAATAATAATTACTAACTTATTTATAAAGCCCCATTGGCATGACTGAGGTGCTTGGGGTACTATAGAACATCATCAAAACAGAATCAAAACAAAATGAACAAAAGTTCATCCTCATTAGAGTCGAGCCAAACACAAGAAAAATTGCAGACAAGATAACAGGATCTGTTTCTCTAATCATGCAGTCTCAGCATTTATATTTTTTTAATTATGCTGGGGTTTGAAATACATCAGCATAAGCCTCAAATCATGTACAAATAAGGGTGAAGTCCCTTTGTTCTTCCATAAACTTATTTTCATTTCATATCCTCATATGTTTTCCTAGCTCACCTATGTCAAATATTAAGTATAAACCACCAAGCCTGTAAGGTATTCTGCACTGCTGAGGCTCTGCATGGTGCCCCACACAACCTTCCTGAAATAAATAGGCAGAAAACCAGATGTTCCAGAAGCTGTGCAGTGAATGTTTCAACTGTGACCAGCTATGTACTGGGGGAAGTTATAAAGCAAGGAATTGGGCCTTCCCTACCCTTTTGCAAATGAGGGTGGTGGGGTAAAGTTCCCCACTTGCCAACTCTTTGGGCAGAGGAAAATCATATTGGTATAATGATCACTTTTACAGATGGCTGCAACCATACGAATTTCAATACCACCTGTCCCAAACCTAGGTAAAAGAGCTACAAATTAACACATAGCTATGTATATATTTAATCAGCTGGAATGCACTTACAGGAACAATTTTCAAAGTTCCATCTGATTCGTACTGCAGGTAAGCATCAGTTAGGTGTTTGTTGTTTTTCTTCAGTATCACCGGGTACCAGTTCCACAATACAGATTTTTAAATATGTAAGCTGGCTGTACAAAACAAGGAGAATTTGCACTCCCTCCCCGTCAGGCACCAGCCAAACTGTCAGTCTTTACAAATAGGTTAAATAGGTTATGGGAGATAAATACAGGAGGAAAAAATAATGGAAAATATATAGTGAATGTTAGGCTGTCATTAGCAGCAGCTGTTTCTGATAAGGCTCAGCTCTTAAACTGTTGAAACAGGGAAAACAGATTAAAGCTGTTGCTTTGATGCCTTAATACAGTATCTATTTAATTTGAGATTACATAGTTCATGAAGCATAAATCCCCAAATATTTTTATAAAATCCTTTAACAGCCTTCAAAAATATCACAGTGTAATTTGTAGAATTCACTCTCTTGAGTCTGGTTTTAGAAATATACCAATGTGTAGATGATTTGAGAAAGCAAAGAGCTGAGCCTGATTTTGGATTTGTATCTCAAGGCGCAACATTTTCTCTAAGCAATAGGTTTCAAGGAAGCTCAGCTGGAACCGAGGACGAGTATTAATGGTGTAAGTTCAAAGGCAAGGGTGGCAGCAGCAAGGATGGATAGGCACATGGTCCACTAAGGTGCAGTGAGACTGCTGAGGGGACATGCACTCCTGTCCCTCTGTACATTGAAAACATCTATCCCAATATATCATCTGACTGATTAAACAGTGCTTCACTTGGAGGAGTCCACGTCAGATTGGACTCGAATATAGAGGCCAGATCTAGCATCCATTAAAATCACTTGAGGAGGCACTGCAGAAGAATTTTGGCTTTTACACTATGTCTACCACCATTATAATGCAGATATCGCATTCACTCCCAGCTACGTAAATGCCAGGAGACAGAGACCCAAGGCGGGAGACCACTGTTCTCCTGATCCACCTTCCTGAATTTCATTTTTGTTTCAAAAAAAAAGTGATGCTTGAGCATTTCACAGCATTCACCCTTTTGAAAAAAATGAAAGCCTTGTAAAAACACCTCTTCACTATGCTTTGTGGCTGGTATTGCTGAGGTATAGTCTGACCTCTAATGCCTGGGAATGCTGCAGTTCTGGCCTGTATCTGAGAACGTTTAGCTGCATGGGAGGAAAATAAGAAGAATTCTCTTCAATTGCCTATTAGTTTGTATAACTGCTTCCCAAAAACAGTAAAAGAAAATGTAATATCAGCAGAATTCACATGTAAGTAAGTAAAAAACCACCAGGTAGGAAAAGTTAGTCAACAACAGCCTAAAACTTATAGTCAAATATTTCTTTCCCCTAAAACCTGTTTTTGCCACCCTTTATTGCATATAATTTTCTCCGTAAAAAAAAAAAGCATCTGTTTACTTTGTTGTAATTTATTATAACACCAACATGATATGAAACATTACAAGCTCAATTGCTAATCACCTTTTTCTCCCCCCTGGTTGTTTTTGCCTTCCAGAACCCCTTGCCTGAGTAAAAATTATTTGTCATTAACCTCTGACAGTTTTGAAAATTGTCTTTGGACTAACACAAAACAAAGCAAATTGCTATGTCCAATCATCTAGCATGAGTTCAGATCTAGGAAGTCAAAGTCTGTAGTTTACACAGAGTATATTTAAACAAAGATCTAGGGGATCCACACATTGTACTGTACAATCTTTAACTTCTTCTTGTGTGAAATGAGTTTATGCCAAGTCTGGTTCATTGGGCAAGGCTACTCAGTTTTTTTAGTCCCTTGAATTAGTTTCTAAGTCAGCAAAGAAATAAGAACATTTAAAAAAAAAACCAAACCAACTCTAAAACCTAAAAAACTACATCCTTGTTATGCAAGTCTTCCTGCTCACATACTTCTAGTTGAACACCTCCTTTGAAGAACAGAAATGGGATTGCTGAAGGTTAAGTACATGAAAAAGAGGAAACGAGGCTAATGATTGTTTTGCCCAGTGGAAAACTCTCCAAGTTGTGTTATTGCAGCTCCTATAAATATCCAAATAGGATTTCATGCTGCATTGGAAAATTCCGTGTCAGCGACTCACAGTCTGTTTTATATGTAATTCATCTCCTCCCTTTCTTTTATGCCTGGTCATTTCTAGTGTATAAACATGATATGCAGTTTACCAAAATATTTTATAATTGTCTAAGAGAATCAAACAGTTATAAAACCTGCATCATGACAAAGCTTAGGGCAATAATGAATTTTGCCCTGCTCATGAAAATTTTTAATGCTGCCTGTATATGCTTGTATATACCAGACAAATGTAAAGCTATTTTTTCTTTCCACTGTATAAGTGAAATCAGTGGAGCACAAGGATAAGTGAAAACAGAGGAAAAATATGCGTCTTTCCCATTCCCATAGCATCATCAGGCTACTGTTGTATGTTCATTTTTAAAACATGCAATAAGTCTGGCTGGCTACTTTGTTTAAAAATGCATTTGTGTGCTGTTTTGTGTTTCATACAATTTAGAAAAACCCAGAGAGATTATTTAGATGCCTTCGACCTGAAGCACTAAAAGAATAAACCCTTGTCCCCAACAAGGTATCACAAAAAGACAAAACTTGGGGGATATCTCCCTGTGGGCTGCCTTGGCAGAGTCAGCTGTATCTTCACCTTCATCCATAAACTCCCCACCCCACATTTCACCAGGCAGACACCTACCACTCATGAACGGACAACAGCTGACACACGGGTACATCTGAAACTCCTGCCTCCTGTTCAAAGTTAAATCATTTCCATCCAGCTGGGACACAGACCTTTCTGTTGTCTTCTGAGGTCAGACATCAAACTAGGCAGAACAGATCTTTTTAAAACAGTTTCCTGGGGCATAAAGATGACTGCCTTTTAGAGTGTAGGCCAGGGCTAGGACATTTCCTAAGGAAGAAGAAATTCAAAGTCTGTGGCTCCCATTGTAGGATGAATCCATCCTATGTGATACCCAAGCATTGAATATCTCTGTTACCTTGCTGTTAAAAGTTTGCAAGTTATTTCTAGCTGATGCAGAACTGAAAGTTATTACTGCTTCTAAAGCAGTGCTAGGCACCAGCCTGGATTCATTTGCCTTCAGATAAAACATCTTTGTCTCCTGAGGTAGAATCCTTCACAAAGGATTTGTAAGATGCTGAAGATTAAAACTATTGAGGATTCAAACAGATCAGTGCTAAAGCTGAACCCATTTTAAAAGGAGTCCTTGCCTGCCCTACTTTCAGCATACAGCAAATAATAAATCAAGGTGTGTCATTTAGCATTTCTGTGCCTCTGTTTCTCCACAGAGGATGGAAGCCAAAATCTTCAGCCACTGTGGTACAGCACAGATTGTGCAGCCTCTCATTGCCAGACTTCAGGGGAACTTCTCAAGGTGACTGCCCTCATCCGTACAGCCGGGGTTTTCACAATCAGGCTCCTGGAATGAAAGCCAACATATTACTGCCAGTGCAGTGTATTAAAATGCTGATGCTGAAGAAAGAAATGAGGGTAGAAGGTTCTGGATTCATGGACTCATTCAAAAGCAATATAAAATAAGTAGGGAAAATGACTATGTGGTACCGAAGCACAGTGGTGCCCATACTGAGAAAAGAGAGAGACTGTTTCTTTGTACTGATTTAGAGGGAGGCTGCCAAGGCACATCCAGTAAATTGTTATTGTTCAGAGTCATCTGAAGAAGGATCTCTGAAAGCTGAGTTTGATATACAGGAGGAACACTCAACTGATTGTTATATAATAATAATTGACTGCAGAGGAATGGACTTTCTACGGAAGCTGGGACTGTATTTTGAGTTGGAGAAAGCTTTTTACACTGTGCAGAGAAGCCTTAGGCTTTACTCTATTGGAATTTAGCTTTCCAGGGGCAGGCAATGTGCTGTGGTGCTGCAGAGATGCACAACAACTCCAAAGTTTCATAAAAGACATGACTGGGAGGAGGAGAAGCAAAGTCTACTCAAGAGCCGAGTTTGAGAGTAGCTAAAAATTAATCTGAAGAGGGATATTGTGCCAGTGAAAGTAAGGAGCAGCTGAAACAATTGCATTTTTGTGCTTTGTAGTTAACTTCATGTTAAATTCAAACACACAGCATTATTTTTAGGACCTAGAAGACCCAAGCAAAATGCTCCAGGCAGCTGCTATCTTTTCTGTCTTGAGTAAACATTTGTTTTTGTCAGTTTGATAATTAATCCTCAAATTATAGAACTTCCTCTTTTCCTTTTCCTCTTCCTCTTCCTTTTCTCCTCTTCCTTTTCCTTGACCTTGACCTTGTTGCTGTCCTTTTCCAGTTTCTGGAGCCTGCAGTTTTTAAGAGAAGGAGCTGCCTTTGAACCATTTCCCAATTCAAAGGTGTCTCTTTGAGATGGGCAAAAGTTTCATGCACCTGAGTCTCTGCCTGAGAGCTGAGCTGGATTTGCTTTCTGCAGACAAATATTCCTCACAGGAGAAAACGACAGGGAGAGGAGAGGGGAGGTCGTGCATGGAGTTTTAATTTTGTTTGCCTCCTTCTCCCCACACTGAGACCTGCTCAGTCCTAATAGCTACAGCCTTTTGAGGATGCAGTAATTTATTTGCCCCTTGATGCAAAGGTGAAAGAAAAGGAAACATGACTGATTTGTATATTGTTCACATTCATTCTCTGCTCCTTACTGGCCTATTCTAAATAATATAAAATGAGGCAGTTGATTGTGGAGCAGCCCATAGATCACAAGAGGTTGTTGTGGACGGTGTCACATATCCAGCGTTCTGGGACATAGTGTCATCCAAGGCCCGTTCTGGATTGTTACCACAATCAAACACTGCCATGGGTTGACACTGAGGAAATAAAAGACAAAATTTCCTTCATAGTAACTGATGAAGACTGGTTAGAAATATACCTGCAAGGAATGGTGAGGAGAATGCAGGTGATACGACCTATGTCCTCCTGGAGGACAGATACACTACTGTGTAACCTGATGTACTTCAGGATAGATGAGGGTCTAGTATGTCACTAGCTAGATAACTCATGTACAGCCAGCTTTTTAATCCATTTATTTGCATGAGGTGGTAGAGTTCAGGACATAGGATGCTTCTGATGTTTCTCACACCAATGAGTTAGAAGCCTTTTCACATCTTGGGCTGGCATATCCTGAGGGCACCCAGCACATGGCTCCAAATAAGTTTTTTGCAACTACTGCTTTTTCTCCTGGAAGGGAAAAAAAATAATAGAAAACATTCAAATGGTTGTGGTCTGGGTGAAATTTTTGATCTGTCCTCCATTTTTCAGTCTACTAGACCCAGCCAGCAGTATGTTGCTGGAACAACTTGTCCACAAGGAACTGCTGACCTCAGAGGTAAGTAGCAAGTTCATTAAGGTGCACATGCCTTCCTTTTCTGGGACGGTACAATGTGCTGCTGACTCATATGGGCTGCATCCCCGTGGCACAGTCTAACCCTAAATCATTAAGAATGATCCAAATTCTGCCACTCTGTCTTCTCTTGATTAACATCTTACTCCGCAAGCAATTTTATTTAGTTTCAGTGGGGCTGCATCTGTAAACCAATTCTCAGTATAAGGGTGAGAGAATCGTGCCTTGTAATTCTAACCATGGTTCCAATAGATCCAGATAGGGATTATAACAAACAGCAGAAGGAATGAAAACAAACTTGATCTGGGTTCAGACTGGGCTAGTGAAAAAGGAAAAAAGGGAATGAAATCACAATTCTTGCTTATATAAATAGCACCTGTTTTGACAAATTTTGTATGCCTATATTTTCTGAATTAGCATGCTTCCAAAGTACCACTTTTCTCAGAACATAAATGACAGCATTGACAAAAAAATAATACAGGCTGTTACTATATATGTTTATAATCTCTAAGCTTTGCAAGCAAAGAATTGTTGAATTTATCTGGTAATTCTTAACCTAAGCAGACTTGCTTGGTCTTAGCTCCAGGAGTTAACTCCTTCAGCAATAGTACAAGACACAAATGTCTGATTATTGAGGCTGAAATGGTTGTGATCAGCAGCACTAGTGGTATACTCCAGAAGTTGATACTGGGTCCAATACTGTAAGATCTTAATTAGATCTAGAATCCAGATCTCTGTACAGGCACAGAGTACACCTTCAGCAAGTTTGCAAACAATACAAAACTGGGAGGAGGGGCTGATTTGCCAGAGGGTTTTGCTGCCATCCAGAGGGACCTCGACAGGCTGGAGGAATGGGCCAACAGGAGCCTCATGCAGTTCAACAGGAGGAATTGCAAAGTGCTGCAGCTGGGGAGGAGCATCCCCAGGCACAAGTACAGGCTGGGGCTGACCAGCTGGAAAGGAGCTTGGCAGAAAAGGACCTGTGGGTCCTGGTGGACACCAAGTTGAACATGAGACAGGAATGTGTCCTTGCTGCAAAGGAGGTGAATGGTATCCTGGGCTGTATGAGGCAGAGCATTGCCAGCAGGTTGAGGGGGGTGATCCTGCCCCTTTGCTCAGGGCTGGTGAGGCCACACCTGGAGTGCTGTGGCTGGTTCTGGGCTCCCCAGTAAAAAGGAGCCGTGGACATACTGGAGAGAGCCCAGTGAAGGGCCACAAAGATGTATAAGGCACTGTAGCATCTGTCATACAAGGAGAGGCTGAGACATCTGGGACTGTTCAGCCTGGAGAAGAGAAGGTTCAGGGGGATATTATCAGCATGTATAAATACCTGATGGGAGGGAATGAAGAAAAGTGTGAAAGACTCTTCTCAGGAGCACCCAGTGACAGGACAAGAGGTAATGAACACAAACTGAAACACAGGAAATTCCACTTAAATATATGAAAAAACTTTTTACTGTGGGGATGGTCAAACACTGGCACAGGTTGCCCAGAGAGGCTGTGGAGTCTTCATCTTTGGAGATATCCAAAACCTGACTGGACATGGTCCTGAGCAACTTGCTATAGCTGGTCCTGCTTGCACAAAGGGGTTGCACTGGGCAATTTCCAGAGGTCCCTTCCCACCTCAACCCTTCTGTGACTGTGTGATACTTTGGTAGTTCCTTTTTACATTACATTAACAACATTGCATCAGTATTCTTTCAGCTGATTTGCATTTGCATTTCCGATATATCTGCAAATAACAGACATGTTTATTGCTTATAATATTCAAGCTCATAATTCTCTACAGCTCTTTAAGACATCAGTAACTTTAACCACATTTAGACATTAAGACTCTCTGGTTTTAATGACCCAGAATCAAGATGCCACTTTTTGTGCAGAACTGCAGTTAAAGACTCACACTTTGAAGTGCCACAGCAGGGTGGGTTTAAACAAGCTTTCTGCTAGTAGCACCATCGCAGCAACTCACAGACCGAACTGATCTGGCTCATGGGTGTCTGTCCAAGATTTTCAAAGACGTTCACAAGACAGACTTCATCCTTAGTCTCCTATTTTTTTACAAGGCCCTAAGTAAACAAGACTATTAAGCCCATAGTAATCCTCATAGCTATTTTGATCACACACTGCTGAAAATGAGCTAAGAACCATACCTGGCTAATGTTGAAGCATGAGGTACAGGAGATGGGGAATAGAAGCCCATTTGTGACACCTAGCTAATTTCCTGAACATCTAAAAACATGAAAATGTGGTCATTACCCACTAAGAAAAGTGAACAAACTGAGAAGAACAAATACAAACAAAATATTTATGAAATTAGGACAAGACATACAGAAGCAAAATTTGCAAAAATTCTTTGTAAAGCACCTTACAAGTCATTCAAAGTTTTGCTCATCCATTCAAGCCAAGAGCATTACAGTTACTGTCCTATTGAACCAAACCAGATGGGATTCACTCATTACTACAACTCCAACTACCAAAATGACATTTGGCTCTTCTTTCTTATCCCTCTTTGACACTAATGCAAGAGTCACTGTAATAGGTAGGCTTGTTATGGAGAACTCAATAACAATAATAAAAAAACCAAAAATTGCTTTTCTTGTATTCCTCTTGTTGTTGAAGAAGAAAATTATACTGTAAATTAAATCTGATTTTATGACATTTTCATGCATATAGATCTTCATATCAACTCAGGAGAGCATACTTTATTTGAGCTCTGTAGTCCTTATACTTTTCAATTATTTTTTCTTTGTAATTCAGAATAAGTTTCTAGTGGATTCATGGAACAATATGGGGGTCACTTGGGGGTGATTTTAATACCTGCAATTCCCATGGTTATTAATCAAAGACTTTTTAGCTTTTTAGATAAATTATCTGCCTTCTGTTTAGAAGATTGAGATTAAGCATGTGAGAGAAATTGTCCCTATTGACACAAGGAAAATAGTCAAGAAAAAACAAAATACAGCATTTTGGATATCTCACAAAACTGCAGAATATGCTGTATATTTTCAGTTTTATTTCATCTAGCTTCATGAAAATAATTTATTATGAAAATAGCAATGATTTTCAGAAGGAGTGTTTTCCGTTTACTGACTATAAATCTCAAAAGCTGTCATAACCAGTAAAACTTTTTTGATTTGTGATTTACAGTTTACCAGTGACAGTTTAAAAAAAATCATCAGGCTTTCTAAACACCTAAGAAAGAAAAAAGTGTTCATTTAGCATGTTTAGTTGTGAATGTAAATTTGCATGCTATCCCCTTAGACAGGGGTGGTTACATTTTCATCCACTGAATTCAGAATCGTATAAACAGAGCCAGTTCCTGTCCAATTGATTTAATTCCTCTTGACTCACTGAGTTCAATAATTTGAAAAATCCTGGTAGATTCTCTGTTCACTGAAGAAACAAAAAAGTTTGCTTTTCATACATTTTCCCTTGTTTTGGAACTGCAGAACTGTAGGGTAGAGTTCCCAAGGCACACCAAGGACAAAAGACCATGTAGCTGAAGTGATACATTTACTGGGTTTCTATGTATGTGAAAATATATCAGAATATCAAATCTCTGTTCAGTTCATCCTTCAACAACGGTTAATCCTATATCAATAAATCTCAACAAAACAAAGCATTTAAAGTAGCTTTGGACTTCGCTCCAACATTTCAGCTGCAACCATCCTCAAATCATGTGGAAATTCAATGTTTACCTGTAACTCACTTCTAGCTCTCTGCCAAAGAGAAATTAACTAAATTTTACAGAAGTATTTTCAGTATTTATAACAGCTCTAGCATTATCATTTCACAATTTTTATTCACCTTATGAAGGGCTTGATTTATCGGTTTGTTAACCTGAGACACAGCTGCCTGCAGAGCACACTGTTGTGAACTACTCAGGTCACTCAGGGTGTCTGAAGCAGTTTAACTGTATTAGTGCATTGATTCAGCAGGGTGGGTTAGCCCGGTCCTATAACCAGGCTTAATTAGCCACAGTGCTTCCACTACTCCAGCTGGCTCCTTCAGCCAGTGCTGTGCAGCATGGCATTATACTCTTTTAACTTAATGAGAGAAGGCTGAGTTTGTTTTTTGCAATCATGCAGAAGTTTGTCACAGGACCTGGAAGTTGCTTTCCTAAATCTGAGGCTGTTACCTATTTTGCATCCTGTCTTCTTTCTTAGCCACCAAGAGCATATAAATCGGAAAGTAGCAAGGCAAGAAGACAAAGCAGCAAGTCAGCAAAAATTATCAGCAAGAAATATTCTTATAAAGAAAAGAGACCTAAGTGGGTAAACAAACCATACGTCCCCCTAATATGGCGCCAAAACAGACCTCAGAAAGATTTTTCACTTTCATCCCTCAGGAGCTCTTTTCTGGAAAGGTAATTAAAAAGAAAAGGCCTTGATGAAAGCCACAGAGAGAGTCAGGGAATAAGGCCATGAGATGAACAAAACAATCAGTCCTTGAAGACAGCCCTACACATTGACGTATAATGTTCTCCACAGCAAATATTTATTTCCTGAGGACAGCATTGCACACCACTATGTAGGGCTGCATTTAATAAATTGCAAAACATCTTCAGGAAAATACATTTATACACATTGTAGGGTATGCAGTGCATACTTAGCTTCATCATTGTGATATTATGAACGCCGCATGCCCTTTCTTCCTAGATGTCTTCAGAGGTCTTAAGATTTGTTCTGACAACAGAGTGAAAAGATTAGAATAAATGCAGCTGTGCTCCATGTAATGTAGAATACGTAGCACATGTTTTGCATCTTCATGGAGGGAAATGGTGTTAAAATACATATTGTATATACGTGTATTTATTTGTACTGTAAACAGGAATATAAGATACACAGGTTTCAAGAAAAGTGCATCTATCAACGAGTTTTATTAAGGTGTAAGAGCATTACTTGTATTCAATACTCAGGCTTGGCATTTTGCAGAGCTGTCTCATTCTTAAAGTGGAACTAGTGCAAACCATATTCCTGCCTTCATTTGCCATGGTCCTTTCACGAATGTGTGGGTAACTTTGAACATGGCTGGACCATATTTGTCCAGTAACGGATACTAAAATGGCTATTAGGAGCACCGTCCCAATTTTCCATATTTCAGAAACAAGCTTTGTTCAGGAGCACAAGTGGGCAAGTGTCTCCAGTCTCAAATAAGAGAGAGGCAGTGTGAGTCAGACAAGATGGCTGTTGACCTTAAGGCAAGATAGAAATGGATGGAGAAAGCTATTCTCAGCTGTGTTTCTTTCAGAGACTGCTCCAGAAACTTACCTAGTCCTGGTAATGGAAGTTGTTTTATTTTTAATATCAAAGTTTTACTTTTAATATTAGACACTCTGTTTCTGATAATGTATGCACTTTTTAATTTCTTTTAAGATACATAAGTTGGATGACAATAGGAAAAGCAATGGAATTTACTTTCTTAAATCACAGTACTGCACAGTTTGAGTGATAATTCTATAAAGCTATGACAACATCATTATTTCTAAAATTACACACTGCTAATACTTATTAATGCCCTTCAGAGCTGACCATTGGAACAATACTGTAAAGGAAAAGGACTTATGTTTAATCTGAAATGCATGCTTTCATTCTGAAACAACTTTGCAATTTGCTGGTTTTCACTCTGTACTATATGAAATCTGTTACAGCATGAAATTTTTAAAAGCTGAAACGGAAGTGTGAGGCAACCTGAAATTATCATTATTTTTGTTTTTCTTTCAGAGAATTAGATATCTACTGAATTTGTTCTAGGTAAAAGAAAACAGATTTCTAAATTTGGAAATGCTGTGTAAAATGGACTTGTCACTCTTTGACACAAACCTCAAATCAGACACCAAATTTGTGTTGACAAAGACTTTTGAAAACAGTGGAAGCTGTTTAACTCAGCGTACTCTGGATTAAACCTGCAAAGGCTAAATTTTTAGGGTGTGAGATAAAGTTACATGAACAAGACACATCTCTGTAGCTGTATCTTGACCAGTTCTTATGTTTTGCTCTTATACGGGCCTATTCATGAACTAACAGATAAACCTGAATGAAACATAATCAGTAATTCACAGCTGAATCATGAAAATAAAAAAGTGAGCACTTCCCCAGTTATTTTCAGAAAAAGATGGACAATTAAAATATTTTTATTTTCTTCCTGTGAGTCCACTGGAATTGTTAACTAAATATGTTAACTCTGAATGTAGTAAGAAGGTCTGCAAAGTCTCCTTTACAGTTTTGTAGCTTTCTGTGTTTTATGTTGCTTTTCAACAGTACCTCTAGTATTACCAAGATATATTATTATTCCTGAGAAAGAGTGTAATTATGGCGTGTTGTATACTTTTAAGTGGGTCAAATAACCTTTATACCACACTTTTTAAGTATCAATGATCCCTAAGTAACCTACAATGTATGCTGCTGATCGGGAAATTAAATTTGTATTTAATTATGCAATGTTGTGTCGAATTGAGAATATATTACACCAAGTCGCTTTGAATGACTGTTACATACTTCCTGCTGCAGTTGTTGTCCACGATGCTAACATAGTTATCTTTGTGTTATATGGAAATGAAGGAGTCCAACAGTGGGGATGTTATATATTTAGCAGTTGGCAGCTATGTAGTTTGCTTTCCTGGTTATACAACACCTCTCATTCAGACACACTATATCAGTTTGCAAAAAGTCATACACACCCTGCAGAATTTGATATTTGGTAATGAAAGCCAAGTCCGTCAGAGCTGAAAATACTAGCATTCTGTATTCCCCAGACTGTGTTCACCTGACTTTGTGGGAGCCCTATTAAGTGGCATAGGATGAGAATCTGCCTTTGTGTTCACTGTCCCCTGAGAATGTCATGTGTTTGTTACATGAAACTCATAAATCACTTTGATGCTATCTGGACCTGTATTATCATAGGAAACCTATAGGCTGGTAAAATCTGCTTCTAAATCATGTAGAATTCACTTATTGCTTTTGGGCATTGAGTCTGATATTAAGATTGCACCCCATTCTGTCCTGAAACATACATTATGTACAGCATAGATGCATGTGAGGCCAGAAGTAAGGCATTACCAATAGTTTGATTACTCTTTCATTATATCCTTACGCAGCTATACTGACAACTCATTCTGTTTCTGTTTAAAAACATAAACACAGCCAGATAGCACTTACCATGTTTTCACCCTTCAATACTTGCAGATTATATTAAATTGAGAAGATGAGTAAATAATGAGAAATACTGCATTCCAGTATAGGAGGGCAAGAACATTTAAGTGCCTGGACTAATAGATGGCAAATATGGTTCATTGATGATAAGTGCAAAATGATGAGTTTTAAACAAACAATAAAAGGGAGGAAATATCTTCTAAATGGTAAGAAACTGAGCCATCCTCAACATAGTCATGATTTGGAAATTATTGAAAAATAATATCTTTGTAGCCCTGAACTCATTGTTCAGACACAACGATGAGTTCAATCAAGACAGGGAGATGTATTCTCAGATAAACATATTACAAATTAAAGCTAGAGTCATGACTGCATAAGGCATTGATCCAAATGCTGAGGGCATAGCACCACACTGGCCACAATCTTTCAGGAAAGAAAGCAAAGAATCTGAATTCAGGGCATCCCATAATAAGCGCACGTGCTGGAGTGCAAAATTGGACCATAACAAGATAGAAAATAAATGATCAGAGAACAGAGAATAAACTAATTGCACTGAGGAGGAGCAAAAATAAGAATTCTTAATCACACCATTAGGTACCAAGAAGGTTGAAAACAAAAGCCTTGGTAAGAAAATTCACTTCAGGAATTATTTTTCTTTTAAAAACTCACTGAAGCGTGAAGTGCTGCTGAACCTAAGTGGCTACATGCTTTTCTAAACAAAGGAGACATAGGGAGCTATACGAGAAGAGAAAAAGTCAAGAGAGGAAAACAAAGGGATGGAAAACAAGGAATAACTGTAATAATATTTTAACACTTAAAGGCACCAGCAGAAACTGGGCAGAGGTGAACCAGACAGTGAGCATATGCAGAGCAAGAGACAGACTTTTCAGTCAAAAATCATGCAATTTAATTCTTGCTGCAAATTCCTAAACAGGTGACTTCATATACAAAGTGCATTGTGCCCATAGCAGGCTCAGAAGGTTCTGCTGCATGCTCGCTGCTTTGGAAATTTAGCTGAGAGTCAGATTAAAACACTACACAAAGCCCCAGATCTGCAGGTGTATCTGTGCATCTGACTTTCAGCATCCGGGTGGGAATACCTCATTGATTTCTGTGGGTCTGCCTGCATGTTGAAAATATAATTTGCAGTGCTGGTGCCTCACTGTGGATTTCAGATCCCAAGTTCTGATTGCTGGTTTTGAAAATCTTCATTCTCTCCTTGACTTGTTTACAAGAACACAGCAATTTTTTTTTTTCACAGAGATCTGTCCCCTTACACATACTTAATAAAAACTGCTGCAATAAAACCCTATTTGACCTAACCAAAGGGATTAATATTATGTTTAAATCCAGTTTCAAACTACAGGAGATGGATCTTAAATTTTAGGACAATCCAGATGAAAACCTTTTGCTTAACTCTTTTTGCTCAGTAAGGAACAAACCAAACCTTGATGTAATTGTACAAGCCGAATAGTTCAAGTTCTCAATTCCAGATCAAAAAAAAATGTAGCTTTGAGCTTGTCTTGATGCAGGTCTCATCCAAAACCCATGAAAGACAATGGAAGTCCTTCAAAGTGCTTTGCAGGCAGGGCTGTTACCCTTTGGGTCCAGCAGTTAAGCCCTTTCGAATAATTATTGGCTCTCTGGCCAACAAGCAATTGCACCGAAATGTAGTTAATCCTCTTACATATCTCAGATATTTTCTTTTCAAACTCTATGTTTTCCAACACATTCTGAATTAATGAATAAGAGTACCAACTTGTTATTACACAGAATCTGTTTCTCAATCCTTTAAAACATTTCTCCCTTTTTTTTTTTTTTAATTTTGTTCTTAGCAGGTTTGTTTTTTAGTGTAATCACAGAATCACAGGAGATATTAGTTGGATAACTCATGCTGTAAACAATTTCTAACTCTGATCTACAATAATGACAATTATCCTTGTGCTTAGTTTTTGCTGTACTCATTACCACTTATCTCCTCCTTCACTCAAGCATTTTTTACTTTGTTAGACTTTCTTCCTTTAGGAAAAACCTCCATATATCAAAACTCAGTAAGACTTCCCAGTGCTACACAGCTAATGTAACCTAATGTAACATAGCTATGGAATAAGGCTGATTTGCTTCTTAGCGTTCATGCTTTTTTTTTTTCTTTTAAATTTCTTTCCTTTTTTTCTTTTTATTTTTAACATAGAAAAAATACACACTCATCTTAGAGTGTGTATCCCAAACTCTTACTCCAAATACTGCTAAGAGGTCTAAAATATGTTTATTTAACAGGTTTTGTTATAGTCATTCCACATTTTCTTCTGTGGATTCCATCTCTCTTTGTTTACTTATTTTCATTAAGAAAAAAAATAGTGCTTCAGTTTTCACAAAGTATAAAGGTTTGAATTAGAAGTGGGTTCCTGAAAATATTTCATTTGCAGTAAATACTAACTCTTCATTATTGCTATTAAAATAGCAAGTGTGTCAAAAATGCCCTTTTCTTACCCTGCTCAGCTGTCTTTTCATTATATTCTACTTTTATTTTTATTCTATATTAATTTGCTTTACATGAAAACTACCTTTTCATTTACCGATAAATTTATACAGTGCCTACTCTTGGTTAACTCGCGGTTAGAAGTGTTCACCCAATTGCACAGGATGAAGAGACCAGCAGATCAGGTGCTCCCGCACTGATCTCTTGACTAGTTTCAGTAAGAGTCTATTAGAGCTAAACAAGAGGTTAGGCAATGGAAATGACAGGAGGGCAGCTCTGCTTCTGCGCTCATTCAGGCTTGGCCCTCTCTTCTGGGACTGTTAGAATGTTACACAGAGCAAAAATATGTGTATGTTTAAACATGTAGTGAAAGTATCAGCGTACTTCACCTGAGTTGCCAAGTGGCCATTGCTGGTGAGAAATTTCAGTTATTACTTACTTGAGCCAAACATAGACTAGCATTCAATATTTCATCCCTAAATTATTGAGGCATAGAAAATGCCTCCTCCCCCACAAAAAAATATGCCTTCTAGAACAGTTTTTAGATTGTCTCATAGTGGTCTGAAAAGAAGACATAACTAGGAAAAAATATCTCTATTTCTTTGGGGAAAAAGAAGTCAAAAAGAAAAGGGGATACAGCATCTACAATGGATTGTATCGTTTGCCTAGTGTATCCTTATCTTCTCACGAAGAGAATTCATGAGCGAAAGCAGCTTCTATTGGAATGTCAGTATCAATGTCAGTTCATGGGATACGACTTCAGCAGAATTTCCTTGTGGTGTTGCTGTAAATAGCTTGTGTTGATTGGGCTTGTGGTGTTTTGAATTTTCTATTGTCTGAGCTAATTACAGGTTGGAAACATAGAACAATGTAATGCATGTGAACTACAGATTTAACTGGAGTTTTATTCTTCTTGAGCCACAAAGATGGATTCTGGTTTTCTTTTCAGATGGAGGGATCCTGCAAGGAATACTTACCCCATGGTAAGCTGTAGCTCCAGCTCTGGGGGTGAAGAAGGAGACATGCCTTGACAGTTTTAGACACAGAGCTCACCTTGGATCACAAATGCTCTGTTGGATCATGGCCAGAAGGTTTAAGCTGCAGGTTCAAGCTGTTATGTGCAAAGTGAGCCAGGAAATTGCAGAACATTAAACTTCCCGACTGAGAGATCGAAACACACCCTAAAAGATAACCAGGGTTTTTTACTCATGCAATACTGCAGCTTTCCAGTGTGAGGTATTGGCATTTTGTTAAAGACACTGATTTGTTCAGATACAAAAGCAAGCTGAGGGATACTTTCCTACCATGTAAACACACAGAAATTTTTGCCGTTACTTGGATGGATGCAGGTTGAACATCTGAATGAGTTGCTTCAGCCTAGAGGTGAAACTTCTGGTAATGATGAGAATAAATTTATGAGCTCATATCCATGTTTAAAGACTTATCCTAATAATGGTTTATAAAGAAAAAGAAACCAAAAAACCCAGGACACTTTATGGTATAAACCATAAAACTGAGGCTGATAATTAGTGTGAGAAGTTGCTTTAATATTCTTTTTTAGCAAACAACACTTTTGGGTTTTGTCTTTATTATACAAGATGATAATACATCAGTTTAGAATATGAAATACCTTTATATCAACATGTGTAGAGCTTTAGAATTTTTTGATCTGAGTGACCAGTTATTTCTGCCAAGGGGGAGAAAGAGTTGATTCTTTGAAACTGTACTAAGCTCCATATTTCTGGACATGGAAAGAACAGTTTGACACAATGTTTTTCACAAATGTGGGCAGTTCTACAGAAAGTGTCAGCTCTTGGAACAAGGTTAAGTATTCCAGTAGAGTTCATCCCTTTTTTTACATGTTTATTTACATTTAGCGCTTAAAGGTTCATTAGCCTGTACAAGCTTTCTCGTAGCATTACAGTATCTCCTGCTAAAACTCTACCGACAGAGGAAATCCAAAATGCTGTTGCCAGCTATGACCCACCACACGCAGAAGGAAGAGAAAAAGAGCTACAAATGAGGCATGGTTACTTTTTGCTGTCAGACATTTTTCCATCAATAAATGAAGTAGTTTACTCTTATCTTAATCTCTTTGTGCATTCTCTCTTTCCCCTTTTTTAAACTTTTGTACCAGAAAAATCTTATTCCAATGTGCTTCTGAGAAATGTTCTTTGTTTCTGTAAACTCTGGCAATAACACCTGCTTCTCTGTTCTGATAGAGCATTCACCTTTGTAGCAGCTCTCTTATCTTCACGTTGCACAACTGTCATCTCACAGCTTCTGGGAGGCAACTTTTCTAAAACCACATCTCTGTGTTGCCTCTTCAACTGGTGCTTATAAATTGGGTCTTGGCTCTCAGCTATCTCCTACACATCACTCTACTTACTCAAGGCAATGTGGTATATGATTCCACCATTCATAGGCCTTATCATCTCCCTTCCTCCATCTGTGTTACTGTTTAATATAAAACATTCTAAACTCTGTGTGGGATATACTTCCCTTGTCTACAAATTACAGAAATAATCAAGAAGTCTTTTTTACAAGTTTTCCCTTACAAGTTTTTTCTACATCTAACTATTGAAGACAAAGTTATTTTACAGAGCTCAAAATTTTAGGTTCCATCTTCTGCATTACTTCTTTTTTTTTCTAGTATGGTAAGTAAGAATTACTTAAATTTAGTGGAAAAATGACATTTTTTTCCCTCACGTAGAACTCAAGTGAAATTTAATGGCCATCTCCAAACAATATAACAAGGATTTGTGACAGCTCTGGATTAACTTCTTTTTCTCTGAGTTCTGCTGTACATCCTGTGTTAATTTCTTCTGAACATTTTCATTCCTAAGGGCACCCTAATTCTTTCTTCCATCTTTACATGGCAGAGTTATCATCTCACAGCTTGCATCCTTGTCATCCATGTCAGGAAAGAC
Organism: Phalacrocorax aristotelis; assembly: GCF_949628215.1. NCBI lineage: Eukaryota > Metazoa > Chordata > Aves > Suliformes > Phalacrocoracidae > Phalacrocorax > Phalacrocorax aristotelis. Next base: position 128,850,514 of record NC_134277.1, on the reverse strand, counting down.
ATGGACCTGTCGGAGCGGGTCCAGAAGAGGACCACAAAAATGAACAGAAGGATGGAAGACCTCTCCTGTGAAGATGGGCAGAGAGAGTTGGGGTTGTTCAGCCTGGAGAAGAGAAGGCTCCAGGGAGACCTTTTTGCAGCCTTCCAGTACTTAAAGGGGGCCTATAAGAAAGATGGGAACAAACCTTTCAGCAGGGCCTGTTGCAATAGGACAAAGGGTAATGGTTTTAAACTAAAAGAGGGTAGATTTAGACTCAATATAAGAAAGAATTTTTTACAATGAGGGTGGTGAAACACTGCAGCAGGTTGCCCAGAGAGGTGGTAGATGCCCCATCACTGGAAACATTTAAGGCCAGATTGGACAGGGCTTTGAGCAACCTGATCTAGTTGAAGATGAAGTTTGAACTAGATGACCTTTAAATATTGTCCCTTCCAACCCAAACTGTGCTATTATTGTATGATTCTATGATCCTTGGTTTTATTCTTTCTGATATAATCAGTTCACATTTGAGATCTTGCAACTTTTTCGTAGTCAAAGAAGAGACTATTTTTGAAGGTAGATATTTCCTTTTTGGAATCCTTCTATTTTGGACAAGGAATATACACAAAATCCTGTTTCCCTGGACACAGTAGGAATCAGAAAATAAGATGCCTTTTCTCTGTCAAATCTTTCCAAATTCTTTTCCAGGAACCCTTTCTCTCTTTAATTTTTGCTTTTCTGTCTTTCTCTTTGTCTTATACCACCTCTATGATATTAATGTTGGCATGCTAATACAAACTTAACATGAAAATTCAATTAGCAGGAGGCATATTTATAGGTGAAGAAAATTATTCAGCTGTAAAGAAAAAAATCTTTTTGTTTGATTTCATCAGTTAAGGTGCAGGCGTAGCCTTGAAAATACATTTAAAATTATATATTATCTACTGTATCAAAATCTGATTTATACAGAATATATGTAAGGTGAAAGCATTTTGTTGGTGCTACAAATTCTTCATGAACCATGTGGTGTTGTTTTTCTTTTCTGCATGTGGTCATGAATAAAAATGAACCCACAAGCCAAATTCCATCGACTTCGCAATTGCATTATCTTTATGTAGAATGGTCACATTTTAACTAACTTAACAATTTTAACTAAATGTGTTTGTAAGTAGAATTTGAGCTTGATCATGGACTTGCATTGTTGCAGAAATAGCTAATCAAAACGAAATCCAGCTCACACATTCAGAAATATATTGTGTCCTCAGAAAAAAAAAAAAATTAAATTATTAAAACCTATTTGTGTTACTGGAGAAGGTTGAGAAAAATTTCAATGATCTTTGCTTTCTGTTTAGCAAGAACACAATATTTCCATAAAGCTGATGTGAAAAAAGACCTCTGCATTAAATCCAGAATAAATAAACTAGCTGAATTTAAAAGGTTCTGCAGTAAGAGTTATTTAAATGTAATAGTTTTATGTTGGTCTCCCAGTACTCAGGGATTTAGTACTTTCTAACAGAATTGGCATAACAATCAGTGGAATGAACGATGTCATTTCCCAATAGGGCAATTCAGGTTCTCCTTTCCCAGATAGATATTGTATGCTGCAACTTTGTTCTTTATTAAACAGAGATACGTAAACCTCAAGAAGAGATTAATTTCAAACTTTCACATAGAGTTAGTACTTGAATTTCATAATTCTAAAGTTAAATCTTCTCTATCACTTTGGTCTGGTTGAGCAGAGAAGGTAAAACAGGCAATTAAAAAACCTAAAAATCTTCCTGCCTGCTCCATCGTTGTGCTTCAGCTGTATTCAACTCTTCCTCTTCCCTTTCATTTCAACTCCTCTTCCTTTCCATTTATTTCCATTCTGACTTCAGACAGATTCCTGGACCGTGCAGACGTTCTTTAGTTGAAGTGATAGGGGGAGGTAGCATTGAAGAATATTTGTGGTAAAATTTATTATTTTATCCCTCTCTGAATCTATATTTACATTGTTGGCAAAGATGAGATTTAAGATATTAACACTAGTTAATGACTCATCTTAGCTGAGGTCCAAGAATGGTGAAGACACTTCAGACTGTGTTGTCCTGTGTGTTGAATTAATTTTTAAACATAAAAGTATATGGTCTATGTGGCCAGATTCAAAGAAGCATTTAACTGTTTTATTTCTCTTTTGAAGGGTCTCAGAATACTCCAGATGAGATCTATGGGTGGATGTTAGGTTCCACAATATCTTTGTATGATCTGTAGATGCAGGTGCAAAACCTGTAGTGAAAGGAGCTGAACCATTAAAAAGCTTCATTGTTACCATAGTAATTGTAATTGGTTTAATTCGTCAATTTCTTTGGTGCTAATTTGATTTGCTTTAGCTTATCCTCTTTGGCTTGGGTCAATTCCACTTAACATTAGTCTTTGCATCCTAAGATACACTTCCAAGAGCAGTAAGATGAATCATCCTTTGGAGGTAACTGTTTTTTCTCCTTTAACTACTGAGATATCCAAGACAACTCACTTAAACTACGTGAAACTCCATTTGTTGCTATTAAAGGACCATTGCCCAGCTTTGTAATGCTGTCATCTGGTGCTCAGATTAACAAAAATGGTATGCTGGGACCAGGCCTGTTCCTAAAATAAACATTCATTTGTAGGAAAATTCCTTTCTAGGGTGAATGCGTGTATCTATGAAAATATCTGTATGCCATGTCACCTGGACACAGGGTAATCACTACAGGGGCAGACCTTCCCTGCCAGTAAACTAAAGGCTTTATTGAAGTCCAGTGAGTTCTTCAAAAAGACCAAAGCCTTAGAATTTTTCCATCTTTTACTTAGAACTTGAAGAAACCCCACTGAGGGACACACACAAATATACACTTGCCCATACATCAACTTACATGGGTGGAGAGTTGGCTTTGGGTATGTTCACACTGAATGTGCAGGCTGGGAACCACTATACTGAGCAAAGTATTTTGCAGCTGAAATTGCTCTGCTAGTTGGAGTTATGTGCATTCAGATACAGAAATATGAGCATGTGGCCATTACTGATGGTGGTTACTATTATCATTGAGTCCTTGGTAACACTGTATCATTATAAATTAACCACTGGTTGCAGGCCTCCACTCTCTCTTCATTTGCTAATTGTCATGTTAATGAATTGTTGACTGTAAAAAAGTGTCAATGATTACATAGCAAAAGGCAGGAACTGCAACAGTGGACATCATGGGTGATGGAAAGCAGTAGGTGGATGTCCTGGTACCCTTTTGTAGCAGTCATTTAAATTTTAATTGCCTTTTTTAATGCATAGCTAGGATTAGCATATTCAGTTCATATAAACTATTATTCTAAAATTCTAGGCTTTTACTATGAGGTTATTTATATTAGTACTGGAGTTTTCCTTTAATAATTTATCAAGTGCCAAATAGCTACTTATGAGTTTGAGAGCTTGGTTTTTTCTAGAGGTAAATGCAGGGAAGGAGGGAGAATTCAGAGGAATAATGTCATGCAACGATTTAGAATAAAAGCAGACTAGTTTTCAGCTAGCCCAACCTAATTATACCTTGAGCTTAGTGTAATCTCCCTAACTGGGTTGCTGATCCCCAGGTAGCAGTCGATTTGGAAACACAGAGCTAGCAGACAAGGATCCACATTTGGGACTTCAGTAGTGTATGTTCAAGCTGTGGAGGTCTTCCTCCCTTAGTTGTGATCCCATACAACCTCCAGTCTGAACTCAAATTTCAGAGACATGATCTCCTTTTCTCAGGGTTACTGGGAAAATGCCTGCCTGTAGTACCAGGTTCAGAGTGGGCTAATAACAATAGCCATTTGTATCACTGTGTTTATGGCTCAATGACACACGGAAGCTCTCCTGTGTACTCCATTGGATACTTCCCTTGGAAGGGGATTACAAGGCAACAGCCCAAGAGGAGGGTGAACGTATCTGGCCTTCGACCATTGAGTTGTCAGCTCAGGAATCCAACTTGACCATAGCACAGAAGCACAAAAGTCTGATGCAGAAAACTTAAAGCAACCTGTCCTCTTGGCTCCAAATACCAGTTGTAAACATCGCTTCGCTCCTGATAAACTATGTTCCACTCCTAACATTTTTGATGTGGTTACAAATTTATGGGCTATTTTGGTGGTGGTTAGAATGAGGTTAAAAATTAATAAAGACAGTATAGGAGAGGAGAGAGAGCTATACATATAGACAGCACTTTGCAAACATGTTGGAATACAAATTAATTTCCCAAGAAGTTTCCATTTGAAGCAGTGATCTCTGTTTATGGTAAAAAAATAATAATAAATAAATATGAAATTTTGAGTATTTACTATGTATAAAACGATGGTAAGGTGAACATAAGTAGCTCTTAAACAAGGAAAAAAGATCTTTGTTCCTCTATTTTTAGTCATTTTCAAAAGAAAGTAAAACAAGAGATTTATTTCGCTTTAATTGGAAATAGAATTAATTTTTGTTATTTATTCTTGCTATACAATACAGTAAATGATAAAAACTTATTTTAAATCACACTTTAAATATTATTTTTAGTGGCTGTTCTCTTTATATTTTCCTCTCAGGAAATATTGCTGTATAATAAAGCTCCAGATCTCAGCACAAAATTGCAACAAAACTATACTTATTATAGTGAAACCACTGTAATTATTCTGTAGTTTATTAAAACTGTAGTAAATCAGTCCTAATAATAGTAAGACTATAGTAATCATATTGAATAATATCTGCAAGTTATTATCTGTATATTTACTATACTATTATAATAATTACAGTTCAGCTATAGGGTTTTGTTTAATACAAAGTCTAAATTTACTATGGTAATTTTATTCTAGTTTCTTCCTTTGCATAATTCTTAGAATACAATAAGTATAACTTCTGGTTTGAACTGTGAAATCTTCATGTCTATTTTTAAAAACTGTCATTAAAAGGATTAATAATTAGAGAAAATAGTTTTAAATGAATAAATTTGGGGCCTTTTTGAAAGAAAAAAAATCTTCCTTTTGCTGTGGCACATGGAATTTTTGCAACATACTGAGACTAATTTGTGAGCCTGAAAGGGAAAATAAATGATATATTTAAAAACATTTGATAGATTAATTTTCCTAAAAATTTTCCAAATATTTATTAAAGTTGCAGACAGTCAAAACAGTACTCTTTTACTATACTGACTCTTGATAGTTGTATAGAAGTTGCAGACAGTGAAATTGCACCACTTTGGTGTAATCTTGAAGGCTGAAAACTGGATAGGTTCTGCATGTGTCCACATGCAGGTATACATTAAGTTGTACAATAGTACAAGAGTATTGTAATTCTTGTGCTTTAATGGGAACATAAGATAATAATTTCACTTATTTTGAGAGCTGGATGGTCTCTGCGTTGGCCATTCCAGTTTCACGCTCTGTAAGGCCATTCGTTTTTCTCATATTTAGCTTGCATATTCTTTCCAAAAGCCCTGTGACACTATTTTTGTATATCCCACTTCTTTCTGCAATATTTCCTTCAGGTCAACCATTACAGGTTATTATCCAGAACATGTTGAAACCATCCATAACGACCTGCTTTCTGATCAGACAAAAATCAGCTCTCAGTCTTTGAATAGCTCTCGAGACTTTCAGGAACAGCTATTCCAGCTGGCGATTTAGAAAATAGTTATTTCATTGCCGTCTTACTAAGTATGATTCATAAAAGTGTCCACCCACAACCGATCTCCCACAGGTCTGGTGGTTAAGCTAGCAGGGATGTATAGGTCTTCCCCACCTGAGTTTTGTGAGTTGAACTTATAAAACCAAGAAAGCATTTCAAATTCCTGGGCTAGAATCAGACTACTTATGAGCTCTTTGTTCTGAGGATGGATGGATGGATGGATGGATGGATGGATGGATGGATGGATGGATGGATGGATGGATGGGAAAAACAAGCAAATAAAGTAGGGAGAAGTGGAGTTTCTAAATCACACAACGGCCTAAGTAAGGGCTGTTTCATATTATATGGGATGAAAACAAGACCTTTTCTTGAAATGGGACACAAGTCAGACAGAAATCTATTTTACCTGAATGTTTTAGCTAAATCAGGAAGAATCAGGTATTTGTTAATGTCTTCTATCTCTTCCGCACACATAAATTACAGTGTCACTCTACACAGCCAGTCCGATAGCCTTTCTTAGTGTAAAGAGGGAATTTATGCTACAATGAAAGGGAAAACAATTTAAGCTTGACCAGCACAGGAAAACAAGAATTTTAAGGTTAACCAGACACCATATTCATTCAGCATTTTGCTTTTAAGCTAGACTGGCAATAAGATTGTATGGTCGGTCACATGCAATTATAATCACTTCCAGAGAGCCTAAAGCTGATAGAAACTAAAGTACCTGAATTCATCTCATGCAGTTAGGAAGATGATATCTCCAGTTTAGCAAAATGTAGTAAAAATAAGTTTCAGAACATCTCCCACAAACCTCTAATGTACATATTTATGTGAAAATATCTTACCCTTGAAAAAGAAAAGTCTTTTTTTTTTTTGTATTTTTTAATGAGAAAGAAAATGCAAAATTTGCTAGATAGGGAACTTTTTTGCAGCTGTAGGGTTTGTGGTGTCCGAAACTATTTGTAAACATGGGCAAATAATGAATAAAATAATCAGAACTGATAAATACATTTAAGAAAAAATGGAAATATAATGTGTTCATATCCTGATTCACCTGTCATCCAAGCTCTCTTAGCTTAAGTATCGGGTTGGATTTTTTTTTAACTTAGCACAGAAAAAGCACTTTACAGGAGAGATTTTGAAGTTCATATTTATCAAATTATGGGAATTTGAGTCAGTAGCTATACATTTGTGATAAACAGCTCCTGGTTAGAAATGCATGCTCATACAAAGGTAATCAACTTCAGCATCATGGGAAAGAAGAATATGAAGTGGAGCTGTAGGGAGTTCTGACTCACAAAGAAGCAAGATGAAAATATGGCTATGAACAGTCTGAGTGAGCTTACAAGAAAGAGTTCACTCTGCCATGACAAAAGAAATCACAGGGGAACATGATGCTTGCCAGCACAAAGAAATCTAGCAACAGGCAGGAGGTGAAAGTCAAGAACTGATGTGTATGGGGGATCTAAAATAAATTTAATTCAGAAAGCGACAGGAAACTTCCCCCGAGAGGAGACCCTTGTTTTACGTTATCACAGAACTAGCAGAAACACAACTGAAGGGGATTATTGTTGTGTTTGCCAACTGGAGGCCAGTCACTGGAGCAGACTTAATCATTAAACAGGATCCTCCACCCATTGGCAGGCTCTAATGGACCGAATTCTCAAAAACCACCTCTGATTTTGTGATGGTGTTCAACCAAGGGTGCAGCTCTGCAAGATCAGCTAGCTGCATGGGATAAGATTAGAATGAAGATGACTTATTTATTAATTAGCTAGCAGTAGCAGCTGTAAACTGCCACCTAAAAAACAAATCCTGTTTCTGCACAAGCCTCTAGAAGCACACAAGGACTCAGGGGTGGCCCTGAGGAGCGCACAGCCTAAAAGAGGAAATCCTCCAGCTGGGTCACTAGTCACCAGGATTCAGTCATTCACTGGACAGATATAAAAGTGCAGGTGCAAAAACAGAGATCAGATGCAGCTTTGTAAAAACAGATGCTAAAAGATTGCAAAATGAGCAGCTGCCCTCCACTGTGCTAAACAAGTAGGAGTTTGTTGCCTTCTGCGTGTTTCATTTCCCTCCACATCTGCAGCTGCACATGGGATTGGGGTTTGACTCCTGGTACTCTCAGAGCACTGACACAGCCTATATTCCCTGAGGTGAGTCAAAAATATCCAGCCCCTGCCCATGCCAGCCGTGTTAATTTGTCTGAGCTGGAAGTTGTTCCTTGCTAAAATAGCAACACATGGGGAATGCTGAAGGCTGCAATGTATATCCTTGAATACCCAAGCTGTGGGCAAGGGAGATGCTGTGCTATGGCACTGTCCTTCCAGCAGTGTAAAAACACTGTCTAAATGGTGTTTGCACCTACCTGGGTTGCTGTGCAAAGGCACTCATCCTCCTTTCTGAATTTGGGGAAGGTATTGTACACAGGTAGCTTAGCATGCAGTAAGGTAGTGTCTAGTTTATAAAGCACTTGCCACTCTGTATTAGCTCCCTGAAAAAGGTGTTGAACTAAATGTGCAGGGCCTTAATTTAGCCATTAGTTTACTGAGTATACTAAAATAAGAACACTCCACGTGGCATGAAGAATGTCAAGGAAAAAAACTCGGATAACTGGAAATTCCCCTGTCACTTGAGCATTTCTGTTAGTGCTCCCCCAGCCCAGGCTCATGTTGCCCCTCCTGGGGAACCCTGACAGACAGAAGAAAGCCAGTGACCCTCCACACAGGCAGTAGGAGGAAGGAAGAAGGAAGATTTTCCACCTTCAGAATGACTGAATGTCAGCAACAAACCAAAAGAAGAAACAAAGATTTTATTGTGCAGCCCGAGTATCATTTTCTAGAAAGCTTTTGAAAATGTTTTATCACATCAGTGTTAGCAGCCAAGTCTTTTTACACGAGAATGTAACAACAGCTGTTCTGGGTTAGATGAAGGGTTTATCTAACTCAGGTATCTTGTCTTTAACAGTGGCCAATAGCAAATGCCTAGGGAGGAATATAAGAGCAAGACATGCAGTGATGCTCCCCGGGTATATGCTTTCAGCCACCAGAAATCCACAACTCGGGGACATCCTGACCCAGAGGTGTTATCTCTATGATTAGTAGCCTTTGATAGATTTTCTTCTATGAATTTTTCTAATAGCTTTATGAACCCCTGTCAGCTTCTGGCATTTTAGTACTAGCACAGCAATAAGAGCGAAGGGGAAACCAGATGTGAAAAACATTTTGATAAAAGGCTCATCTTTTTAGCAGACACAAGAAGCTGAAGACTGAATAACAACGACAGGCAGCCTCATGTACTAAACAAGAGTTTTGAACTTAACACTTTATGAGCTGCCCCTGCGTCCCAGGCCACTGCACAGGATCCTAAGAAGCCAAGCCTTTGAGACTGAATCAACAGAGGACGTGCAACCATTATTGTAACTGAATTGCAAGCAACAACAACAATGAAAAACAAAAAAAAACCCACAAGACAAACTTATTCATTCTGAAAGCAGAGGGATTTATTAGGAAAAACAGTTTTCCCTCAGCCTACATAGGGAACAGAGTGCATTTAAGGTAAATGCACATTTAAGTTCAATCCAAAGGTTTTGATGTCTGGCAAACGTGTACCTGGGTTCTTAATATTCAACAGTTGTATCACAAACCATTTTCTCCTCTTCTGAAATTAATGTTTTTAAACAAAGTACTCATTAGGGCAAAACTTGCCTTCTACAAAGGGACTACAGCAAGCCAAATCCACCCTTGCAGTAAAACTTGGGCCTTCAAAGAAGAGGATTAGGAAGAATTTAAGCATAATTAAATGCTTCTACACAGCTTCTCTGGCATGTGCAGGAATGATCAGATGAGTCCCCCAATCCACAATGCATGTTCTAACATCATCATTCATCCATTCATGCTCTATCTCAAATATAATATACTTGTAGGTCTCTCTCACCTATAAATAACTTATCCTTTAAATGGAGTGATGGGCATCTGATTTTTTTTTAAACCAATCCAGGGCTACACACAGTTCTAAATGCCCCTGAAATGACTACCACAGAATTATAATTCCCCTTTTACCCACAAACCAAATAACCAACAAAACCAACAACAATGTTTCATGGGACACTAAGAATACAAATCCTGTAATGATGAGCAGCTGCATATGAACTCACTAGAAATTTGCTTTGCTTTGGAAAAGCCAGAGTTAGAATTAGACCAGGAGCACTGGTGAGCCTATTTCTAAAATGGGAGTCAAGTGAGGAGACAAAAAAGCAGTGAGACAAGGAGAACACAGGAAATGCGAATATTCCCATATCATATTCAAAAAATAAATAATTCAATTGAACCCTGCCATGTCATTTTCTCAGTGGGTTTCGTGATCTCCCATGCAATAATGTGCCACAGTACATTCTGATCTGCATCAAAATTAACAGTCAGCCACTTTATGAAATATTATCTTTGTTAGCTTTACCACTAACAAAAATACACTTTCAATTCTTCACATCCACGTAGCACGTCTATTAAAGCAATCTGGGAAATTAGTTTGAGATAAACTGTACAGCAATTTTATTCATAGCCTCCCTGTATCTCACACTGTTAATCTGCATCACAGCTCACTAAATAGTTCCTAATGTTTATTGCATTTAACTGAATGTATACGATTCTGAGGGTACGCCAGGGACCGATTATCATAATTATACATGTTTCTATGGAAACCCACAAGTCTATCAGTTTTGATTCATTATATTGTTATACCTTCTAGCACTTTCTAATTATTAGGTGCCCATAAAAAAGTCTCAGTCTAGCTGTTACTATAGAAATGAGCTATAGACAGGCCTCAATTGTTAACCCTTACAGGGCAAGAATGAAAAAAGGAAGAAACACAACTCCAGATAAAGGGTAGCTGTTCAGATAAGATAAATCGTAAACTATTTTAATCTGTGGTCTTAACTTTCCATAATTGCTTCACTGAAGTTACTCATTTGTTTGAAAAAATATCCAGTTGGGAAGAGTGAGAGAAACGCATAGCTGCTTGCCACGTGGTCTTGGACATGGCATGTTACAGTGGTGCCCTGCAAGCATCCCTCAGCGAGATCACAAGATTCCCTGGCAAGACGTGTCATTGCACGTCATGCAAAACCTTGTAATGTCAAGTCATTAGAAATCAATACAAGGCCTGTTATACTGAACAGGAATACTTCCATTCGTCTCAGTGGCCTTCAGACCAAACCTGGACTGAAGTACAACTGGGTGATTGAGCCAAGGCTTGGTTCAAATGGTGGAATTACAACTGAGTTCAGTGGGAAATCACAGGAACCCAAGATTTCCTCACGTCACTTCCATAAAGTAAAAATAAACCAGGAGAAAGTGAGTTACAGTGAAAGTAATGAAAGCACCTTATTGTAATATGGTTATTTTAGTCGAAGTTAATGCTATTACTTACTTTGTCATATAATATACCCATTTTCCTCCTCTTTCTGTATCTCCTATCACAGCTCTGTGAAACCTGAAAGGGACCGAGTGGTTTCACTGTTTCCCTAACCCTCCTTCTATTACAGTTTTCAATTAGAAGTGCTTTTTAATTTACATCAGCAAAGCTCTCCCAAAGTGACAGCTCGTCCTTCACACTGCATATCTATTTATTTCGGAAGTCAACACACCATTCAATAACCTGAGAAAAGGCCTTATTGCTATGCTAATAGTATTCAAAAATATGTCGACACCAATTGAAACAAGTAAACTAGGACTAATTCATAAAGTGAATAATAAAAGAGAGGGGGAACATTCATACTTTTACTTCTCTAGCTGAAGTTTTACTTTGCAAGTTTTTGCCTTCTCAGAGAAATGGCCACAGCATGGTTCACACACTCAGACTTCACCTAATATTACACTGTTGCTCTCTGGAGCTGGTTGTATTGGGTACATTATTTAAAAAAAAAAAAAAAAGAAGAAAGAAAAAAATGAAAGCAGGCAGAGAAACAATGACCCTATATATTCATGTCTTTGTGCAATGGTCATGGTACAGCACTCTTCAGATCAAAGTTATATATAATTTTTTTTTCTGAGTGAGGGCAAAAAGCTGAGAATTTAAAATATATTCACGTATTTTAAAAGGCTCACATCGTGTATTTAGCTATAATCTACGTATTCAGTTCTAAATCAGACTTTCACAACTTCCAGTCAATTAGGGCTAAATCACATTACATACAACAATGAAAGAGATGTACATTTGCATTTATATGTAAGAACTATCATCAAAGAAAGTGAGCAGAATGTCATTTTATATAAAGGTCTCAGATTTATACTGTATTTTCAAGGACCATTCTGTTCAACTCTTATTTTACTATTGCCATGAAGAAAATAGATTTGCTGCTAAACAAGATCTTAAGCAGCTAAAGAGAAAATTTAATCAGATAATTAAAAAACTCCACTAATTGGTATATTAATATGTAACTTGTAATATAGAATATGCTCAGCTAGATTAAAATAAAAATCACGGAGCAGAGAATATGAATATCTACACAATTTAGCATTTCCAAATAATATGACAACGTACAGGGCCAGATCCTCAGCTAAGTTAAATGGAGCTACGCCAATTTATACAAGCTGAAGATCTTGCATAATATCTACCTTTTCAATCCAGTTGCTAATGTCTGTGTTGTATAATTGTCATGCACTGCATGTTACAGTAGCATGACAGTGTACCCAACAGTGTGCTGATGTGGGGAATGAATACAGCTGGCAGTCTGGGCCACTCATACACCCCCTAACAGCCCAGTGTTTGTTAGCTGACTGGAGCATTCCTTTCCTGTTTGCTTTAGGTGAATAACAGTCCTTCACAGGAATATACAGAATATAAGAATTAGGTTCCACCTTGCAGGTGAGATCAGACCTCCCATGGTGCCCTCAGCGGTATTGCCTTTGTGTCAATGGGGTACAACAGTGCTCTGGACACACAGTCAACTGCTACCTGCCTTTACTTTCAGAGCTTTAGCATGCTGGAAATGAAACCACTAAAATGAATTTAAATTAATGAATGAATTAATCAATCAATTAATTAATGATATAATTAATTATTAGATATTGGATAATTCATTATTCAGGAAATGTTATTCAACATTTATCATACACAGAATCTAGTGCTATAGGATTATGTTGTATTTCCTAGCTGACATATACCATTTTAGCGTAGCAATAAATTTTATTTTATAACTTGCTAAATAAGCCAGTATATAGTTATTCCTGCTCCATCTAAATATCAGATTCTTGTTAGAAACACAATAGATTTCCTCACACTTACATGAATGAAGAATACCTAATGACAAATACATCTGTGGCACCAAAGAGACTGTTCATGTCATTGCTGCTTAAAGTAGTATTCTTCTGCCAATGCAAATGAAAATAAAATGTTTAGAACCTACATAAGGACTTACGTTTTATGAGACTTTCTTGATTGCAAAATATTTCCTACATCTCTAATTAAAAAAAAAACACACTATAAAATCAGATGTATACACCTGCAAGAACAAAGCAAGGGTAAAAAAATCAAGGGTAGAAACAAATTGGACAGATTATATGATAAATGTTAGGTTATCACAGCCACTGAGAGTTATACAGAACCACTCAACAGAATACTTACTCTTTTTCAAAGGTGTTGAGTTTACAGACACAAAGTTTAAAGTTGTTTTTAGGAGTTAGCTGAGGCTAGCTAAAGCTACTCATCTGAAATTGCTTTAGCAAAGAATTTTTGCTTATGAATATGTATGTTATTTTGTACAAAATACTTTACCAACTGCAGGAATATTAGTATGAACGTACTCCCATCAATTCAAGTCTTTAGCTTCAGTAGCTGGTTGAATTAGTTTTGTACTGTAAACTCAGGGCAGGAACCTTGTCTGCTGGGATGCCAGTAGCGATCACAACGTGGCTTTCCCTCTCCTCACTCATCAGCTGCATTGAATAGAGCTCTGAAGATGACACAGACCTGGGGTTTTTGTCTGGGTTGTTATTAAAAAATAGATTTAGAGAAGCTAGAGTCCAAAGGATGTTTTTTCCTTAGCTATATGGATTCAGTTCAGCTGTTATTTTACAGTATTCATTATTTAAAAGGATTTCATAATCAAAGGAGGGAAAGGTCCAGTTAAACAGTGAAGTCCTCTCCTATGAAAAGACATTTGGATCTGAAATTAAAGTTCAAAATTTCACCTTCTCTAAATCTTCTGATATATCAATAGTTAAGTTATTATTAATTTTTATTTTCTCTGGGCAGCTGTTGTCTTGACCTGGAGTCCCAGAATATGAAAGTTTTCTTACTATTGATCTCCTAGAGCTTGGCTGAATACCTAACTGCAGCTTCAGTGTCTTTGTCAACAAATTCTTTAGTTCCACCGGTTTTTGGATAGCCCTGAGTTCCTCTTCAAATTTATATTATGGCAATACAAAGCAAAAGAACTTCAGCCATAAATTACATAGACTGTAAATGGGATCTTCAAACCCACGAACACTGAGAATTTCCTAAACATAAATTATAGAAACACCAGTATTTATATAAGTTTATGTTAATGGTTTTCCTGAAAACTGTGTGATCTTTTACTTAGAATTACCTGGTGCATTTGTGCTGGTGGAGTACAGCACTTGCACCAACAATGGTGGCTGGATAAAAATGTGAAAATTCATCGGTTACTGCAGTTTTATAAAAAGGAAACAAAATTAAATTCCAAGGTTTTACTGTTATTACACTAACTAAAGACAGGTGATTTACACATAAGTCTTACATCCCACTGTAATTGGCAATTGACAGCTCAGGTTGTAATGGCTGTAGTTCATTTTGCAGCAGACTTTTTTTCTGCATGTGGAGACCTCTGTGCGTGGAGATGTTTCTCTGCTGCTTCTGCTGCAAGCAAGGAACCACAGTCTGAGGACAGCCAAAAGGAGGTGAAGGTTCAGGATGCTCCAATGTCTCACCTGTCTGTATGTGTGTAGGGGGATGGGAGGGTGTGCATAAGTGTACGTGCACTCATGTGACGAGTGAAATTTTCAGTTTTAGAGCTGTTGGATGACATTCACCGGCTGACAACCATCAGGCGTCAAAAGAGGGAGACATATGTGTTTCCCTTAGATTGGATGTGCGCTTTGCACTTTAGATTGGATTTCACCTCTGAACCTTGAAAATGTTTTGAAAGTGGAAGAGAGTGTGAATAAGGATTTGTTCACCATTTACTAAAGTTGGTAGGAGTTATTATCATTCTCACCCTAGCTTCATGTCAAATGTCCAAATAAGATTCAAAACTAACCCTTGAAGAGGAGACCCCTTCTGTGAACCTAGGGCTAAGGGACAGGGACCTGAGAGGGAGACAAATAGTGCTCACGAAAAATACTGGTTGTTTTTTTAAGGTGAAGATAGAAATTCTTGCATTTTTTTCAAGCAGACCAAAGATAAGGACTGTGCCTCTCTGGCAGAAGCCTTTGGTAGCTCTAAACTATGCCCGTAGGTTAATGCTGGCTTTCCAACGTGCATTACCCTCTTTTGCAGGGGTCACCTGCAGCTGCCCTGCTGCCCCTGTGTCTCTTGCCCACGTCTTCACCACATGCACATTTCCTTGTTTAAGTCTCTTTTTCCATGAGCTCTTGGCACTCTTTGAGGGCCCAAGGCTAACTTCTCCTTTCTAAGCCCTCTATTGTCTGCTGCATACCAAACTCCTTCTCCTACAAGCCCTACAGATCTCTTTCTGCCTTTGTTTCTAGCTGTAAGTCTACTTATCTCATTCCTCCAAGTCTCTCCCTCTCTCTCTCATGGCTTTCTTTCCGGCTGTTCTTTGCTTTAGGCCTCATTCTTGCGCAGTGTGGTCTCTCTGCCTAATCAGCCGTGCGACTCATTACATTGAGGAGCCCTTTGCTATCTGTTTGGGTTTTTATAAGGTCTCCTGTCACCATGGTATTTTAGTGTATTCTCAAAACTGTGTCCACTTGGTATTTTTTGTATATTCATACATATGTGCATATTATTATATTTGGTACAATCAAGCAAGAGGGCTTTGCTTGGAATATTCGCTCTTCTAGAGACTCCTCAATTTCTTGCGGTTGTAAAGATAAACCTCTGCCACTCAACCACGTATTTTGAATCTTCATTAATGTCATTTCTTCATTTCTATTCTTCTTGTCATCAACATTCATCTGTCCTCAGCCAGGAGTTAAGAGAGAGCATTTTAGAATGAAGGAATTGGAAAACTGTTAATTATAGCAGCAGGCAGAATGGCAGCATAATTAATAAAGGGGCTCAAGCAAAATATTTTTAATTATTTTTGTTGAAAAATTCCATCTTTGTTGTTTTGAGAAAACACTCTACAGGACTGCCACTTTACCTCAGATTATTATTATTGCTTCTCACGTGGATTTACTTCTTCAGTACCCATCCCCTTGCCCTCCCCCCACCCTTGATTCCTTCCTTTTCATTCTGCAACCATGGCAACTCTTTGCCCCTACTGAAGGTTGGACATTCGACCACTCTCAGAGATATCATTAGGGCTGCTCCACTGAATCCGCAGCTAATGTCAGGGAGAGGGGGAAGCTCACATCTGCACATCCTTCCCTTCTATGGGCATGTACATCTGCTTTACCAAGTTCTGTTGCCCCAGGAAGAATGAAAGGGAAAAGATCTTTCCCTCATTCCTTCACTCTCCTTCTCTTCCTCCCTCCACAGGATCCAGAGTATTTGGTTTGTGAAAATTCTTTAGGCTGTTTCAAAATTCAGTTATGCAATGAGTGCTGGTCAAAAGAGAATTACTACTTTGGCTCATGTCATTTCTAAGGGAAGGTAAGACAGTTGTTAGCTTAAAAATGGTTTGTGTTTCTGAAAGCATAAATACAACTTTTCACTGAAGGATCTTTAAATAATTTCTGTGCAATTAACTAAGTCTCACAACATGTCCAAGACCTGATGTTATTGTACAGATGGAGAAACTAAAGGAGATTAAGTGACTTACACATTGTTATGTAAATCTGTGCCAGACCCAGTCACAGAACCCAACAATTTTCTTTAGAGTCATGTGACATTGTATTTACGTTGGTAAATTTAGCATTTTTCTGCAGGACTGCCATTCATGGAGTTCAGTTTAAGATTTTACTGCTCTTCTTTCAGTAATTGTCTTCCTATTCAACATGGCACTTAAGCACATGCTTGTCTTCAAGCATGGGATTGGCCTGGTTAAGAGATTTTTGTTCAGGTTATTCAACTAAAACTTTTGGTTTAAAGAAAATTCTCTACTTTTCAGGAAAAAAAAAGGTTTTGTCAAAATTTTCTCACAAAACATTGATTTTTAACATTTAATAGATTGACATTCTCAAAGTAAAAAGCAAACAAATCTTTCAGAACATATCAGCAGACATATTGATATTTTTTCTCAGCACGTGACAGTCTACCTAGTTAACTTTATTTTTCTTACTTTGGCCTTACGAACCAATAAAGAATGAAGAACTCCATTCTGTGCTAGCAGCCAATACACTGACCAAAAGGCAACATTGTATGCCCCTACTGTGTACAAGGTAAAAGACAATCAATTTCAATATGCCAAATGTTAAGTCAGTAAGAACCGACGGGGTTGAACTTTTTCAGGAAAAGTGTTCAGCACCAAGCAGAATTAGAAATAAACCAGCATATGATGTTGTGCTTGTTTGACACATTGCACTATTTGAAGTTATCACCTAGGGTGCTTTGAAATACATACTTAGCAAATTCTTGGATGTTCAGTAATGCAGCATGATACTTCTATACGTCCTTCTAAATATTTATTAAAAACGAATGTTCTTATATAGCTGTTTAATTATTGATTATGTTTTCCACTTAACTGTCTTTATTTTGCCACTGATATTGCTACCTTGTTCAACTGACTGAAATAAATTTTTTGAGGCACTGAGGCAATTCCAGCCAGTGCAGCAAGTTTCAGAGTAGGGCTACACATATTTCAATATATATATATGTGCATGTGTGTGCGTGTGTGTATACATCTCCATATGCATATGTCTGAACATAGCAATAAAAGAGCAATAAACAACAGCAATAAAAGAATAAAGTTTACTTTTCTTCTCACTGAATCACAAAAGCCCTCTGTGGAAGGAACAAAGGGAGAGAGGTCAATATATGGCTGAATCGCCAACCCAGTGATGATTAAAGGATTTGTGTTGTTGCTTGTGTAACTTGAAGCTTTGGGGATAAGAGTTTACTGCAGATTACTTTGACAATATATTAAAATGGACCTTAAAATCCAGCTGAACTCATTCAGTTTTAATCTTTTATTTGGGACTTATTCTGACAATTTTTTCTAAAGCTCATTAAACACTTTTTTGTAAATTAACAGAAATCCCTGTGTCTATGATAGTTGAAAATGCTTGTTTCTTATCTAGAAGCAACCAAAGATCTTTTCTTTCCATCAGACGATCCTCAAAAACGTTTCCTTTTTTTTTTTTCTTTTTTTTATGGCACAACAGGCATCTTTTTTGTTAAAGATCTCAGATAGTAACAGGTCTATTGCTTTCATATTAGTTATGGGTCATTTTTCATGGTACTGGAAATAAAAGATAAAGGTTAGGTGCAAGCCCCTCTCAATCAGCTAATCTCAATCTGTGGTTTGAGACCACATCTGGAGTGCTGGTCTCCCCACTACAAGAGAGGCATAGACATACTGGAGGGACTCCAGCAGAGGCTAGCAGAGACGATGATGGGACTGGAATATCTCTGGTAAGAGAAGAAGCTGAGGGAGCTGGAACTGTTCAGCTTAAAGAAAAAAAGTTTCACAGGGAACCTTGTCAGTATGTATGAATACCTGATATGAGGCAGTAAAGAATACGAAGTCAGACTTTTCTCAGCAGTATCCCAGGAACAGACGAGAGGCAACAGGCATAAATAAAATACAAGAAAAACCATCTGAACATAACAAAAAAACTTTGTGCGGTGAGAGTTGTTGAATACTGGAACAGATTATCTGTGAGGTTTTGGAGTGTCTACCGTCAGAATAATTCAAAATCTGACTGGACACAGTCCCAGGCTACTTTGCTTGTCCTAGCTGACCTTGCATTGAGCAGGAGGCTAGGCTGGATGATGCCCCAAGGTACCTTTCAAACTCAACCATTCTGTGATTCCATCAATTTCCTCTCTGGTCAGCTGCTACAGTAGAAGCTGAGGGTATACACACCTTCCCAGAAAGAATTGTCGTGAACTGACAGAGACAGGTGTGCTAACAGTGAATGGCAGGTAGTAGCCATAAGATGTCTATGTCTAAACCATTTCTGAATGCCAGACAAGAACAAGGATGGCCAGAGAATTGAATGTGGAAAAGTTGTCATGCATTTTTCGTAAGCAGCACAACAAGAAAATACCTCTAGGCAGCTTACCCTGCTCCTGTCAATGCACACCTACAACCCTGAATGGCTGGTATCTTGACCTACTCCCTTCCAACGCCTACAGAATACCAGTGCCACCCACGGCTGGAGCAGACTCGTTCAACACCTGGGCTGTTCCTATCTATCATAATCCTGGCCAGGCTGCTTCTGCCTAGTACTTTTTGCTACAACAGCCTAATTCATAGCAAAACCCTCTAACAAAGTCTGTACATCTCCAGAATATCAAATCTGTAAAAGCTGATAATGCCCACTTCATGGACCGACAGGCAACGACAAGACTAGTTTACCACATTTGCATCTCGTTTCCTTCTAGTTTTCAGGGTTGAAAACATTAAATCCTGCTTTAAGAGGTTCTACCAGAGACAAAACAATGGCATACTTAATGAATCAGCAAAAAGCTATCTTTTTTCAGCCTTAATTCACGGCTTCATGGGATCAATTCAGATTTTGCTTGCACTGATGCTAGAAGTTTCAGCTCAGTCTTGAAGCTTAGTGTCCTTGCCAAAAAGTAAAATTCCTCCTATACTTAACAAAAGATTAATAGAAAAGGGTTGGGAAAAATCTTAAGAGGTCATCCACTCTACCTGCCCCATCACAAATCAGTATCAACTAGAATGATATAGTGTCTTACTGAAGCACATCTGTAAAAGTTTTGGGTGGTAGAATTACTACAGCATCACCCCCAAGCCCAAATTATCTGATTTCTCAGTCTCTTCCACCTTCTTCTCTTCTATGTATTAAATAAGTTATTTCAATATTTTTGGTGTGTTTTGTTTTCTAAACATTTTTTTTGTCTCCTGGAAGCATAATAACGCAAATAAGTTTTAGTAGTACTGAAGAGATTAGGAGGATTACTCACTGCTGTTCATACATACATTCTCATGCAGTGTTTGCTTTTTTCACTGTATCATGTGACTCATACTCAGTTTGTGACCCATTATGTCTCCCAGCCTTTTTCTACACATCTGAAACTGAACCTATTGTTTCCTAGCTCATATTCATGGAGTTCATCATGTCTAAGAGCAGGCATGTGTTTCTGCTTACTGAATTGTGTTCAGTTTTCTCCAGATCATTTTAAATCCTAATCCCATGTTCTGGCATGCTTGCAGTCCCTTCCACAGTATTGTTTCCCATAAATTTAATAATCAAAATGCTGTCTAGTGCATATTCCAGATTAAGAATGAAAATGTGGAGTAGTACCAAACTGGTAAGTACTCAAAATGCTTTTTTGATCAGTTTTGCACATATCTGGATTCAGAGAGTTTCATCTGGTGTCTTTATGAGATGATCATGTGAGACAGCATTTATTTAAATCAAGAACAGTAATGTCTACTGTTTCTCTTCTGTCCAGTGCACTGTCCAGTACACTGTCTTACAGATGAATTGGTGTGACATGCTTTGTTTTTGAACCACACTGGCTGAATACTATCTTGTGTACTTTGAGGTGCCTAAAAATAACTTGTTTCATTCCCTGAGACTGTCTCTCACAGAGAAGTGAAGTAAAGCTGGTTGGTGTGCACTTGGCTCCCTCTTTACCTTGTTTTCATGGTCTTTGCATTTGTCCTTCTCTAGTCTTCTGAAATCTCACCTCTGAAAATACTCCAAACTTGCTTTAGCCACATCTATAGGAGGAATTTCATTAGGCTCAGGCAATCTGAAAATGTCTGTGTTACCTAAGTATTTTTCTAAACTGTTTTTGTCTTAACGTGAGATCTTACAACTTTGCTTGGTGTTAGTAATACTAACTTCTTGACTGCACATAGTATCTATGGTGCAGACTGAAACAGAAATTAAGTAATAGTTTTTCAATCTCTATTAAGTACTAGACTTAATTTTTCTTGTCTTGCTCTTACTATAACTGTTTTCTTCTTACCTTTCCTACACCTTGTGAAAAGTATCATGTTTCGTTCCTCAGCCCTTTGGAATTTGTCCCAATAACTTCTGGTATTCTTTCATATTCATCTGTAGTTGTGTGAACTATTTTCCACTTTCTGGATCCTTTCTTTTGGATTTTTAGGCCACTAAAGAGCTGGTAATTTTACAAGATTGGTCTCTTAATATGTTTCCCGCTCTTCCTCTGTATTGGCATATTTAATGTTAATTCATTTATAGAAATTAATTTACTTACATGATTTCTTTACTTCCTTTCTCCGTAAGCCTTGTCTTTCTCTGAAATTTTTATGGGCTCTCTGCTTGAAATGCACTACTTTCATTTGGTCATGTCCCTTCTTTCCTTAAAGATCTTGAACTCTTTCATTGCATTGTCACTGTTATGTTGCCTTGAGCCTCCACATTTGCAGCCAGCCCTCTTTGAAAGCTCAGAATCAAATCTAGAACAACCTTTTCTCCAGATACCTTTCTTCCATAATTTGCATACAAAAGAATATGTAAGAGATGCCCAGGAATTTCTGAGCAACCAGAGAAACTGTATAGCTTTTAAGAATGGCTATACTTTTGAAAGTCACAAGTTAAGACTGTCAGCTTCTCCCAGGGAAAGTCCAACAGTCAGCTGTTCCCACCGCATTGGTTCTTCAAGAATCCCACTACAACCTGAATTGTTGGGCTAATGAATTTTTGAGGATCTATGCTTGATGATGTAGATCATAATGAAGGTGAAATTGATACTGGCATGTCTATGGTCTGTCATAGCCACAGGAAAATTTGGAAGACATAAACATCATTTAAGGCTGGATATACATTAAAGGGGTTTGGCTGATAATATGGTCAAGATGAGATAAATATTTATACATAATTTGAGTAAAAAACTGCAACCAAATGGCACTCCAGAGGCTAGCTATAGTTGTGGTATGCTTGGCATCAACTTTTACTGAGTGGCTAACATTTTTATGCATAAAGGCAGAGAACAAATCAAGGCCTGGATGGCTAAAATGTAGTTAAGACCAGCAAGTTAAAAAAGACTGTACCCCAGCCTCCCAAGCACACAGTTTGGTGCCAGCTCAGATACCCTCAAATTCATCTCCCTCAGGACATTAAGTGATGCTGATAATTTCATGCTCTCATACATCTGCATATTTTCCTTAGGACTTTTTCTTAAGTACTGTGCATAGCAACTTCATTTCCCCTGAATAATGGCATCTGCACAGTCACATTCACGTTACTTCTTCCTTCATCATTAAAGACCCAAAGTACCACTTACTGAATGAGGCACCATTCTCCTGTGTTGTCTGTGACACACTGAAGATGGAAGATTTTACTTATATCTGCTGTTGTATCCTCAGAGACTTTGTTTTAGCTATATATCTCTTTTAGAAGTTAAAATAACTGAAACTCAGTCATTCTCAAACTTCTTATACTGACAGAGCCTTGTGAACAGACAGACTTTCCTGTGGGTCATCGTAGGCTCTAGTGGACACCAATACATTATTAACATTATTTTTTAGAATTGAAGAGACTGTTAAGATGCTATGGTTCTGTAAGCCATTCTCTTATTCTTCACACCCTTACCAATAGCTTGTTAGGACCGTCGTTTGGGAAACACAGCGTAGATAAAAGGGAAGGTTTTCAAGTTAAGAAAAAATCCAGCTCCTGACTGAGTTCAGTGATGCCAGATATCCTGGAAAATATCTTCTCAAACTAGCTAATTTTGTAGCTGATTTTCAGTAGTGGAAGGGTTTTACCCTGGGAAGAAGGTCTTGCTGATGCCACTATGAATAGTGATAGTACAGAAAGAATGGGATGTCAGTGCAAGAAAATTAAAAAAAAAACCAACCCAGCCTGATTCTGCACTGCATGGAGAGGCAGGCTACTATTCTAAGTTCAAATATAATTTATATTCCTCTCCAGAATGCTCAGCTCTTTTCCAGGGTCTGATTTCTGCTCTCTGTTAATTCTTGATAATTTTATACCTCCTTGACAAGAAGTAGAATAGATATCAAACTCCTATGTATTATGCATCTCAGCATTTTTATATTCAAATCCAGATACTGTGTTCTGATTTTCCACTTTCGCTGTATAATTGGGTCATCAGGTTTTCCATTAAAAATGCTTAACAGAACATTACAATTAAACTCTAAATTTATTACCTTTTGCCTGAGCATGTTTATAATGTTCTTCCTTAGTATCTTGGGTGAAAACATTTCTTTAAATAAAAGATTAATTAAAAGAATAAGCTATGCTTTCTATAGTAATTCACTAAAACCATTTTTAAATGCCATGAACTCCACAAAATGAATTCAATTCATCCTGCTACATTTGAGAAACATACGTTAAACCTTAATGGCTATATTTGTATCCTCCTTTGAAATTAGAACCCATATATTATACTCAGAGTATTCAAGTTTCTTAATCTAGTTTGGACATCACTGACCATTACAATTAATCAGCAATTTGTTATTTTAAATTTAAAAACAGGTTAGAATGTGCCCATAGGATTTGCGTTATGACTAGCAGATATTTTTGTTGCGTTAAGGGGTGATGTTTACTGTTGTGTGCAGATGTAGGCTATTAAAGGCTATTATTCTTAGAAAGGGGAAATGCTTTGTTAAACAGCTTTGAAACCCACTGACAGAGCCTGTCCTTTCCCACAAGACAAATGCGTGGACACCTTGGTGGGAGTCCACCTCGGCCCCGATTGAGTGCCCCGGAGCTGTCCACGGGAAGGTGCTGGAAAAGGCAGAAGCAGATGGTCCAGGTACACAATTATTTCAGCCTGGAATATAGCATAATAATCAGCCCATGTAAGGATATCGTTAAAGTAGATCTGATCTGGAAACTGTGACACTGAGGAAGTAAAACAACCTTCCGCCAGTGAGGGCTCCCGTTTTAAGACCGGGTTTACCAGATGACAAAATTAAACAACAAACCCAAAATAAAACAATATTAGAAAGAAATCTGTTGACTTTCGAAAAAAGGGTAGATTTCATATTATTTTATAGTTTATACAACTTACAGCTGCTGTATTCTTACCCATATATATATTGTATACTTGTGTGTACATGCATACATATGTGTGTGTATATATATATTTTGATATATATATATTTAGTATGTATCTGTGTCCAGACATGTGGGCAATTATGTGTGAGAGAGAAAGGGAGAGAAGGAAGGGTGTAACGGAAAAACACAGAAAGACTTTTCGCTTTGAGTTGTTTATTCTCAGTAGAATAATCGTAGAAATAAATGAGAGGTACATGGTTTTAGCAAGTTATAAAAACTGATTTTCAAAACTGTGGTAAAGATCTAGGGCAATATTTTATAATCAGATTAAAAGACAGACACTCCATTGGCCCCAGAAGATTCCAAGGGAAGGTGGGCACTCTTAGGCATTGCCTCAAAGCGTGGATATTGTGACACCGCAGATGAAGCCAGAAGCACCAAGCAGAACCCTCGGTGCCTGTAGGCTTTTCACATTATGTATGCAGTTATTGTTTTGTATTATATGCTATCTGAAATGATACAAAACCATTTTGCTGAAAAATAAACCACTGGTTTTGTGCTTAACACCAGGATTACAAAACGTGATGTAATGAATTATTCATTTTATTTGACTTAATGTAATCATTTTCCTCCCTATGTTAAGCCCCTGTGAATAGTGTCCTATACAGCTACAGTTTTGAAGAACTTAATATTAGAGGGGAAACCACCTGGCAGTAACTGACATTGAATTAGGCTATTGTCACTTAGAAAAAAATACTTTTGTGGTTTAATCCTTGATGTCCTGTATGTCCCAGTTTCAAAAAACATCTATGAAGTACACAAAATGGATCAACCTTGAAAACAGGAAATAAAGATAGGTGAATTTTAGGCAGCGGCATTGAATCCATCTCACTGTTGCAAGCCCAGCTGTAATTGGAAAGCAGTTCTGGCTCTTATAAACATTCAGTCAGTGAATTCTGATAAGCTTTCATAATTTACTCAGATCAAACCTTTTTAAAAACTACAAACCTCAGGACAACGGTCCTGTGTGAAAGCATGTTGCTCAGTGCACTGTTCTTGCCAATTTACACACCAATTTACTTTCTTGTTAACATGTGAATGAAGGAGATAAAATTAAAAAAAGATTTATCAAAACACAGAGTTTGCTGAAGGAGGCTGACCTTAATGATTTTACCTCAAAGTTATCAGAACCAACATCAGAACTATAGAGAGCAGTTCTATTCAGAATCAGAGCTGTAGTCATAAAAAGAGTTTTACTGGACCTCACAAAGAAGCTTAGGCTACGCAGTAAAAATAATGCTCATCACACTTAAAATGTGACAATTCAGTGATATCTACTACCTGATGCCAAATCAAAACACAGGCTTAATTTATGCTGTTAATGGATTACTTCATTTTCCACCACTATAATGGCATCAAGTAAACAGATGAACTATCTTTTTCAAAAAAAAAAAAAAAGATCATTAAAGAGGCTGTAGTAAAAATAAATGGCAATAGAATCTCGAGTCTTTCCAAAGCCTAATTGCCATTAGCTGATCACATGTCCAAGCACAAACATCAAACCAGAAGCAACAGAAAGTAGAGGTGTGAGGGGAAAGAAGAGTGCTTCTGTGAAGCTCCTACGCTATTTATGACAAAACCACATCTTAACTTTGTGGTATTACCCTCCACAATTTGTTATGCTATTGCAATGCTCAAAAGGAGGTGGTTAACTACTCATTCCTGCATCGAGTGTTTGCAGCGGTGCACTGCAGTGTCCACTTCACAAAACTACAATAGTATTTTCAAATCAAACTGTTTCTCAGGCAGTAGCATTAACTGCATATATTGTTTGCTGCTTTTTATCTGAGATTCCCATTCTCTCCTGCTCTGCAGCAGTCTGGTGAAGCACCAGTTCAGCCATCATCATTATTATGTACTTTTATTTATTAATCACATTCACGATGCATTTGAGCTACATTCCAATCAAAATTGTTAACTGGCCCAGAAGATGCAGCAGCCATGTCATTTTGTACCAGCAGCTTCTCTTTTATTCCAATACCACTCTGACCTTCAGCAATAGTGTCATGTGCTTCTATAATGGTTCTCATTGCCTCCTTTCGCAAGCACCACAGCTCCCTAGAGACTATCTGCATGGGAAGATAACTTTAGGAGCCTCTAGGGGTCTGCTTTCTGTTTGCTCCCATACTGGCTAAAAACCAGTAAAAATCCCATTTGTTCAAATCCAGAATTTTTTTGCTTTTTTTTTTTTTTTAAATTCAAGAGCACACAGCAACACAGCCTCTGCTTTAAGTTTCTCAGCAAAGCTACCACCTAATTACTGCCTGCTGAGTAGCGCAGTTAAACACAATCAGTCAGAAAGCCTTAAAGATACAATATCCTTTTTCATGAACTGTCTGCTTGTCAATTCGAAGTCGCCCTCCTGCTTTAAATCAACCAACCACAGAGCTGTTATGAACAGCAACTGATTTTCCATGCAGTGCTGCAAAACAAAATCACACCGTATCCTATTTTTAATGGCCACAGTTTTTCAACTGCATAACAAGAGGTAGCTGGCACTGCTGAGCTGAACCATATCAAAAATGGGTTCAAGTAGAAATAGCACAGGACCCTTGAAGAATACAAGTACAGACCCAATTACACATGCATTGTGATGCTCAAAGCCAATTACAGGCAAATAACAGTGAAGCATTTTTTCCCCGTTCAGAGTTACATTATAGACATTGGTTGCTTTTATTTTTTGTTTTTACAGGATACAATGAAACAGTTTTTAAAGCTCAAATCCTAAATATTATTTTATTAATCCAGTGCACATTTAGGCACAAAGGCTTTTTAAAATGGAATTAGCACAGGAACACCAGTCTTTGTCAAGCCTACATAGATGTGGGCAAGGTGCAAGAATTTTATAGTTCTGTAGGTATTTTTCTATTTGATCTTCAGACATATAGATATTAGGAATATATGCATGGACACAGCTCATAAAAGTACTACATAAACAAGTACAAGACTGTAACCCTTTAAAGGTGTGACAGAGTGGGCATTTTCTGACGGGTTTGGGACATTGCATGCTTGCTGAGGGTTGCCAGTTCTGATCTGTTCTCATCCATGCAGTTAAGCTATAAACCTCCTGGTAGCTGGAAATTTTCTACCAACTTGGTAAAGATTTCAAATACAGTGAGTGAAGGAATGAAAAAGTGTATTTAAATTGACAAACAAAAATGCAAAAGCGCCATTATATTTTCCACACTTAAGTCAATACCCTCAGTACTGCGATGATTTTCAGGCGTACTATATCAGAAATTTTTTATTTTTCCTCCATTCCAGTGAAGCTGTGTACTAGCAACATATGAGAAACATAAAAACAATTTTAAACATTTTAGTATTTGTCACCTTAATTTAAATTATGTTACTTACAAAGAAACTTTTTTGTCTGTGTGAAATACATTTCTGTTGCTTCTTACTCTCACAGCACTACCACGGCGCAGAGTAAAGGCGTTTTGTATATGTAAATGGGCACTGCTTAGAGCATTATTTCCACATCTGTAGCAGTGGCTGGGGCAGAGAGAGGAGAAAATGGAAAGGGGAACAGACACTCCACCATCAGACTGAGTGAAATAAACTCTGCACCAATGGCTCCACCAGAAGCTACCGAAAGTCTGCCTTTGCTCCTTACCTTACTTGTTTATTACCTAACTAAATGCAGGGTTTTTTTAAAGTATAATCTTGGTCTTGAATTTCTTAAATGTATAATGCTAGATTTTGAGACAAAGATAGTATATCTATTTCTCTTTAAATTACAGATAAATACGATCTGTCTTGCCTTCATGGTAACATAATCTCATCACTGGGAACTCCATTTGTTCAAAACTTATTAAATATTTCATATAACTATTAAAACAAAACGTCATGTAAAAATATAAAAATATATCTCTAGTGATTTTTACTACCAATAATGCACTGATTACAGGTAAACTAGCATTAACAGTAGAACGACTTATATGAGACATAAAATTCTGAGAAATCCTGAAGTTCAGGGGGGGAAGAGTTTCCAAAGAAGCCCACAGTTTTGGAGTCAATTAGAATATGTGCATTAATTGATTATCAAAATTAAACTTAAGAATGGAAAATACGTAATGCATCATTTGGCGACCACACAAGTTACTGACTAAAACATTTATGATCTATTGCTAAAATTACAGAAAAAATAAAAATCATAAATACACTTGCCATATGATCAGTCAGAAGGGTTAGTAACAATGTGCAAACACAGAACAAATATTAAAATGTAGATACAGAAGAAAGTCTTGTTTCAGAGGAAAAGCTTGGAAAATTAATGGGATTCCTTACACATTTAATAAAATGCACTTACAAGAGCACACTATTAAAGAGCAACAGTCAAGACGATTGTATAAAGGGCTTGTAATGATCTGATATTGTGGTTCTGAAACAAAACAACTTTGACTGAAATATCCAGTAGTTTCAAAAAGCAATTCAAAGGACTGAAGTGCAAAATCAATATTATTAATTTAATCATTACTCTAAAAGCATACAACCTTCTAAGCTAGAATAACTTCCATATTTATTTAAATTTTCCTCCCCAGATTTCTAATTTTGCTGTACTACTAAGCTATAAAGGATGAGAGGAGAGAACAGCAAGGAAACACCACAAATATTTTTCCTGAAATCTTCCTAAAGGTGGTTTTGGACCTTCACAGAGCTACTATAAAGGACAGACAAAATGCATTTTCCAGCTACGCTGAGTAGACACCTGCCAAGATACCAGGCAGAATAAAGGAGGCGAAATGTGTTGACTAATCTGACCTTCAGTATGCAATCAGTCTATATGATTTTAAGTGGCATGCTTCACAGACTACAATGCATGTATGGAGGAAGAGAGGGATCCTAGTTTAATAGTTTGGACCACCAGCTGTTTTCTGCATAGGGTATCACCTTGGAGATCCTCTACTCCTTTGGATACCGATGGGCTCACACCATCAGCTTGAGAACAGTACTCTAGTCCCTTGACTCAGGGCCAGTTCACCTACCAAAGAGAATTCTTAACACATTCTTTCAGACTCCTTCAAACCACAGTTGTGGAGACTAATAAAGACACTGTATTTGAATACTGAAGAGAAGCTGTCCTGAATTACCCTTCCCCATTCACAGGTTACCTAAGGATTCCAGTAGTCTATATGAGCATGACAGCTTGATAGAACAATCATTAATTCTCTTAATTGCAACCTCTGTTCCTAAATCAAGCCCATGAAAAAACATTATTTTGACTTATATAGAAACGCTGAAGATTTTGCATTATTTTATTGTCACATGGGACAAAAACAATGAAAGGCTGACACAAGCGTCAAATTTTGCAGAATACCCAGCTTTTAATTTTAACTTGTAAAATAATTATCAGATTTGCTTGTGAAATTACACAATATTATTTATCAAGAATGAGGGATGTAATTCATTGCAATGAAACTGTCTTTTCTTATTTGAATTCTAATTTAAAGCAAAAAATACAAGTATCTGCTTGAACCGCAGAAGTATGTAGAGGGACCTGAGAAAGGTTTCAGCAGCACACAAATTCATTTCTAATAAAACATTAGTGAAAGAATCTGATAAAAGAAATCTGGCCAGAACATTTCCAGAAAAAATAGGAAATAAACTGCATTCTTTGAAACTGTACGAGAAACCATAATGATTCCCTAAAAAGCCATATTTCGAAGTCTAGAGAGAAAAAGATAGCCAGGCTCTTTCCTTGCCTAAAATTTACTGTTCAGTCATGCAAGACACTGAGCAAATTTTTTCTTATCTGTAAAAACACTTAAGCTGGAGCTCAACCTGAAGCATGCAAGAAATACTACTGAAATCAATAAGAAACCAGTGTTTAAGTGCTTAAAGGTAAGCAACTATTAATGTGAATTGCTGGGTAGAGGCATGGTGGTCAGATCATTGAAGAATAAAGCTTTTATATTATAACTGGAAGAGTCTTTTTAAAACACCATCCTGCAGTTATAAAAATAATGGCTTCTGGGATCAAAACAAATGAATGCTTGTAAATTGGTTACCAGAGGCTTCTGCTCTCCTTTGGAAGTGCTGTCTGTGGGCCCATGGACAGAGAATTTGAATCCTGTCTTTAGCAAGACCTTGGATGAGTCCTGAGTCCCTGAAATATTGTTGTGTAGTCATTAACCTTCAATCATCTAATTATACATCTATAATAAGAACCATGAGTCGGGTTTACTTTTGAAATTAGTAAAGACAATAAAAGTCTAATAGCTGAGTTCAAAGATTCAGAAGCATTATGTCTCCTGATCTTAATTTACAGCTGCTCCTGAAATGAGATTTGAAAGGTAGCTGCCCATTTCCTCACTCACGCTATGATCATACTGGAGCTTGATGGTTGTTTACAACACTTTTGCTCATCTAGATACCATATAGCCAAAAATTATGTAACATGGTGGTAATAATTATCTTTGACTACAGGAAAACTCCTGAATAAAGGGGCTGTTTTTCTGGTATTAAATAAATGAGGGGGTCTGTGACCTTTTTATAACTTACTGGGGTAATTTTAGCCTTCACAAACAGTTACAGCTATTAAGGAAATATTTCTCATATAGACTCACTTTATTCTTCTTACTGTGGTTGTTGGTGTTACTATTTAATTTCATGCAGACCAGCATATTACTAGGCACATCAAAGAGGACAACCCATATTCAGATGAGTAGTATTAGTGTCATTATCTTAACAACCTGCTTACAAGATACATAGAGTTAAAATCAAAGGAACAATAAAAAAGCCAGCAGTTGCATGTTTGGGTTTTCTTCAATTTTATTTAATGAATAAATGCGATATTTGTTTCGATGCACTGAGAAATTAATGAATATATCTACAGATAAATACTTATTTTTCTTTAAGCTGATAAGATTGGAACTTCATAAAAATCAGATTTTTCTATTTTCTACAGCTGGGCCATTCTTCAGATTAATTCATTAATTGCATTTAGACTTACAGGCCAAATGTGGTAATATCATGGATAAATTCTTTAATCAAAAAAGTTTATTTAGATAGATAGAAACATGTGAAATGCCATCCTGGGTCAGAATAAGGTCCACCTGTTATCGTATACTATTTGGAAGCACTCAGTGCTCCAGAGGGAGATTTAAAAATCCTACAGCAGGCTCATAAAAGTTATCTGCCTTACACCCTAAGTCTCTTCCTAATTAGTAACAGAATCAAGACTGCTTTTATCCCAAAGTGTAAAGTTTAACACTCATTGCATCACATGCTTATAGCTAATTAGGCTGACACTAGACTGACTGTTCTACTTACAAAGTTTGATTGCTTTCTTAATTTTGATGAATTCTTGATCTTTGTATCTTCTAGTGGGAATGGGTTTCACAGTATAATCACACTGTGAAAACTACTGTAACTTTCTTTAAATTTTAATTTTTTAAATTTTAATTTTTGAATGTTCTCTTGTTTATTAGAATAGAGGCAATGAATTAATGTTCTAGCTCCTCTAACCAATTGATATTTTATACACTTTTCTCATGTCTTGCAGGCTTACAGATCCATCTGTCAACATCTTTGGGTCATTGATGCTATGAGAAACTACAGTTCTGAAATTAGAACTTTTTTTCTATGGCATTAGTTGATATGAATGGATATGATATAGAACAGTATCGCCCATGAGCATATATATGTACATATGTCTCCTCAACCTGACTTTATAGTTTAAGAACCCTTTGTAATTCATTTCCACAGAAAGAGTCAAGAGTTTCTGACCACAAGGAAGCCTCAAACTGTTGTTTACAGTCCTAGAAAGAAGAATGCAGAAAAGCTATATAACAGAAGCAGAAACAAAAATAAAACTACCAGAGCATTTAACTGTGGATGGAATTTATGCAGATAATCAAAACTGATGTAGAAGTTCCAAGGTTGAAGATAACTCATACCCTGTTTCACGCACTACTTAGTGGTTCATATAAACAGGCCTCCGCTGCAATAGCATTGTCAGTTCAGAAACATTAATAACATTGGCATCCTTTTTCTTGGTCACAGCCTGAAAGATTAGGCTGGGTATAAACCAGAAATGCTCACAATGTGGCTAAAGGATGTTCATAGCTGTGATGAATCCTTGGTTTACCCTTACCATTACTGACTCAAAGGCTGTTTTCCAACTAGTGGACATCAGTTTCCAGGGCAATAAACCCAGGCTTTCATAAGTTCAGTATTCATTAATGATTTTTTTAAATAATCATTTGAAATTGAAAATAGAAATGGGATGTATTGAATCAATACCATACTTACAACATGCTATATTTGCAGAGGAAGAGTATTAGAAAAACATGAAAGATTAACTTGTTGGATCCCTTCCAATGAGAACATATATGGATGACTAAATAATGCATTATTTTACATGTGGTTTCATATGAAAAGAATATTAAAAAAAAAAATAAAGAACTTCTAATGTAGAAAAATATGACATTTTCTCTAAACATTTAAACTCAGAGAATGTTATACAGTTTTTGCATATGAGCCAAAACTGGAAAGCTCTTGCCAAAAGCTTCCTGTTCTCTACTGGCACTGCAACTGCAGCTCCAAGCCTAGAATTGAGAGTGGCTACATGGCACTGAATTTTTGATGTGCTGATTTCAGACTGGCCCTATTTTGAGAAGGATGTCTTTTGTGCAACTTTTGAGTTAAAACATATGCAGATAAGCCCTTTTGGAAGATGTATTCAGTAGTGAAGTGATCAGTTAACATTCATTTTGTGGCTGGTTACAGTACTAATTTCTGCCTTAAGACCAAATTCTTGTTTAAATTCAGTGTTCCAGGCAGCATTCATACACTGACTCAGTGGATGTTAAATGAAAAACTGATTTGAAAAAAAAAAAAAAATCTTAATAAATTTACTTGGATTCTTATTCTATATTCCCATTCTTCTTTCCTACCAAATCCTTCCTGGGTTTTTATGGCTTTCTGTTTGTTTTAAAACGTTTCTATACAGAATGTTGCAATTTTCTGTTGAATGGAAAAGGCCTTTAAGTCTTCATTCATGGTGATATTTGTAGCAACCATTCTGCCCTTGTATCACTAAGTGAGAATACAATATTTGGTTGTGAATGTCAGGGAAAAATGAAATACTTAAATTTCAGTCTATATCCTAACATACACCCCCAGTTTATAATCCCAGCTACTTAGGTGAAGTAAAATCATCTTTCCTTTACTTTCTGGGGCTGAATATCCCCAAAGCAACTGCTTAGACATCTCTCTGAAGGGTGGTGTGCACAGTTCCATTTATGAATCATCTTTATTATCTCTGCTAATGAGGTCGAGGGAGCCTAGGATTTTCTTATATTGTTTTAAATCCCTTCCATTCTCTGTTTAGACTCAGAAGTGATAAACAGCCAGAGGCAATAACTGGATATTCAGTCCTTTCGTACAACCCTTGCTAACGCACATGCCACGGACAGTCTGCATGCACTGGAAATTGCAGCCAACTAGATGCAGTCAAACCAACAGGTGGGAGAGGTGCCATTTCCCCAGTACCTCCCCCAAAACCAAAGATTGTTCCTCCTTTGAGCAGAGAGAAGTTTCATGCAGTCTCTATTTACTGTTCTTTGTTCCATTAAGGGTTATTTTTTTACACATGATTTGCTATTCCTGTCTGTATCTAATATATTTCCTTTAGAAATTACCTATTTATAATCCTAATAATGCATTTCACTTACATATTATTGTCCAATAATGGCATGCTTTGCGGTTTAACAGCACTATTTCTTTCAATTCCTGTCCAACAACTATTAAGGCATGTCATTATATTAAACTATAACATATACTCCTCTTTAGTACCCTGTTGTTTAACCAACTTTAGATAAACTGTGTAGATTACCTGATTGCCTATACATTTAAAGATAATGTCTTGAAGATTTTGCTGTCTCAGAATGAAGTGCAGTTCTTGCCAGGAAATGTGAGCTATGGAATATTATTGGCTTGACTCTTTCCTGATTTGAAGGTGTTGTGATTTTAAATATTTAGATTTTCTTCTGAAAACCAGCAATGCAATTTGAAAAGAATTCTGAGAACTTCAGCATCTGAAAAGATGTCAGGAAAACTGGTCTTCACATTTTTCTCTGAAGAGGTGGGAAAATTGCATGGATCTAAAGATGCCTCCATGCTTACTAGTATGGTATGAGGTATTTGGGTAAAATACAAGATTGTGGGTTTTTTTTCTTTTTCTTTCATAAGCCAATTTTCTGATTTTATTTTTCTAGATGGGGTAGAAATGAAGCCATTGCTTTCAGCAGGGAAAATAGAAAAAGATAAGCTGTTTAGAGGGCACTGAGGGGGTACTGAAGGTTGCTAAGATCCTAGGACTTACATTTTCTGAACACATCATTTAAGTGTGAAAGAGTGCTGAGATCGGTCACTTGGAATGAGCTCTTATTCTTATTCTCTTTGTACCATCAGTTCTGAACAAATATTCTAAAAAAGAAAAATAATATTTTCCTCTTTTCATTCTTTTTTTAGAAGGTATCAACACATTTCACAAGATTTTTCTTTGTGTATTATTGAGCTAACTATATTATAAATTTCCTAATGAAACAGTATGCAAAATAAAAAGATATGTCTTTGTTCATCATCTCATAGGCATATTTTGTCACTAGATTTATTTCTATTGTTAATGAAATGGTTTAATCTACTGCATAATTTTTTATGTCTAAATGTTTACATACATGCAGCTAAAAAAAAGAAAAGGGTCATCAAAATCAAATCAAAAGATTTTAGGAAAAGCCCACAGAAAGAAAAGAGTCATTAGGAGATATTTTACAAGAGCACCATTGGGAACCTAACCAGGATACATGAGCAAAAAATAGATGCAATGTGCATTTAAACAATGAATAAAGTAGGCTCTATAGACTCATATGCAAGAGACACTTAAATGTTCTCTGTCAATGGTTCACATCATATAACAAACAAATTCTCTACAACTCATTTCAGAATCCTCTTATTCTTCTGTCCCGTAAGGGCAAAGAGGTTACTAAAGCAGAAAGGACTTTCGTTTGTAAAGTGTCAAGTCTTTCCCTTTCCTTGCAAACATGATATCCATTTGTGAAATCCCATGTTCCTTTTAAGTGGGAACTGGTTTTTCGGGTCATCTTCTGCACTGAATAATAGCCCGT
Organism: Phalacrocorax aristotelis; assembly: GCF_949628215.1. Taxonomy (NCBI): domain Eukaryota; kingdom Metazoa; phylum Chordata; class Aves; order Suliformes; family Phalacrocoracidae; genus Phalacrocorax; species Phalacrocorax aristotelis. The sequence continues at coordinate 128,815,421 of NC_134277.1, read as the reverse complement.
GGCATGCTAGCAATACAGCTGTCCTATAAGCATCATTACCCATTCAGACTTATGAATTCAGCTCTTGAGACTGTTTGGTCATCACGTGAAAAAAAGCAGGCTCTTTTTTTCTCAACATTTACCTCCATACAGTGCTCACTCTTGGCTGTGAGTATAGCCAGGATAAGAAAAAACCCAAGGTGAAAATCTCTTCCTGAATTACCCTTTTCTAAGGCCACTTTTCTGCATGAAGATCACCTTCTGAAGGGAATCCAAAACCAGTTCTTCCAAAGACACCATCTAAAGCTCTGTTCCCATAATCTAATCTGAGCATGAGACTGACTAACCTACCAGTGTTGCCCATATCTTACTCATTTCCTCCATCACTGACTGTCATGAATACAGGCATGGCAAAGATACAAGACAGTACAGCATGCCATTGGTGACTCTCTGATGAGGCACTTCAAAGAGGCAAATAAACTGACACTCCACTGGTTGGTGCTGCTTTTACCACTTTTACACTACAATGGCTTTCTTTAGAGTTGTGATATCCTCTGCCTTCCTAAAAACATAGTTATGGGGGTTGGATTTGCTACCTTCTCAGTTCTCGACATCTAAACACCTCACAATTTCAACCATGACATTCATATGTTTCATAAGAAATATAAACAATCAACTCCATTCCCAGGTGTTGTGCATGTTACATTTGTGTGTATTTCAATGGCTGGTCTCTTTCAGCAAGATATAGAACCAATGTTTTGCAAATTTTGCTTCCCAGTTTTATTTCCTTTACAGACTTGGACAAAACGTGGACTGTCACTTCTCTTGCATGGCCCAGAAGAATGAGAACCGTTTATATTCCTCTTCTTGATCTCCTCATGGTGAGGTTGGAGAATGACCTGGACCTAGAACCACACTCCTCCTCTACTTCCTAGAAACTTTCTTTACACTTTCAGGAATGAAGAATGAGCACAGATTTGTCATCTTTATATCCAGTCTATTTTCCTCTCTTTGCCTTCTCTGGGGTATGTTGTCAAATCGTATGCTTCCCTCTACAGACTTGGAAATAGACTTTCTTAGTTTGAGCTGCAGTCAAAACTTGCAGCTTTCCAAATTTCTGAGGAACACATTACATTGCCTTGGCACTTGCTTTTCTCCAAATTATATCCTGGCTTTTACTTGGACTCCTCAGCATCCTCCTTTCCTTTACATATATCTGCTGGGAGGTGCAAAATATGTAGTTGTAAGTCTCCATTTGCAATCTCTTGACTTTCTCTCTCTACTCCTACCCACTCTATTCAGAGAAGGTAGACTTTTTACAATGCCAAAACATACTCCTGAGGCCTATTGTGAAAATAAAAGTAAAGTAAAAAAGGTACCTACCTCTCTCCAGAATGAGCTAACAAGGCGTCAGGACAGAATCAGCATTGGAATACCTGCTGCCTTTCAAAGTGACACCTTAGGATGACAGCATCATCCCTCACATCTCCAAAAGAAGATGAAGGTGGGAAGTTCATTCCCAAAGGGAATTGCAGTTTGGAGGTGGTGGGAAGAAAATAAAGTGTTTGAAAACATTCATTTCATTAGTGGCATAGTGTTTGTGAATGGAAGTATTCAAACACTAATGACTTAACATAGCTATGTCCTTGACCCTTGCAATGGGTTAAAAGTAAACCTCTAGAACCATCTCACTAAAGTCAGAAGAAATCACATGGTACATGTTCCAGAGGTAATTACACTACATGATATGTTTATAGACCTTTATGGGATATTGGGATTAAAAATTATGAGCAAAAAGATGAATGAAGAAGGAAATATTTTGCTATCACTGAGATGTGAAGGCCATGTATGAGGAAGCAAGACACATTGTCCCACACACTTCTAAATACCAAGGAACTTATAGAAACACTCTGCTTCCCTGCACCCTTGAGATAAAATATTTTACAGTTTCAAAGTCAAGAAACAAAGAAGAAATCTCTTTATAAAATTATTGAATTGCCTCAAGTAAAATTTATTTAGTCTCCATAATTCTTGAGTATCATCAGACGAAATCAATAAATACTATATATAATGCAAAACAAAACTATGAATGCTACCTCTTCCTACAAATATTGCTACAACTATTGTTCTGCTTTGGCTTAGGAGACATACATATAGGTTATCTGGTTTTCCTTCTGAGCACACCGATTCCACTTAAGGTTGTGTTCTAAAAGATGCAAAAAACTTTCCAGCCAGCCAGTCGAAGGCATTTGCTTCATTGATATTCTTGTAAAAAAAAAAATTATTGAAAACTATTATTTTAATTACACTATTAGTCAATCTTGTCTTGCAGAAAAGGAATAAATCCCAAACAAGTCCTATTCCTTACATACCTGAAGAGGAAGCGGGACTAAGGAAAAGCAAAAATATGCACAAGAGCTAATTGGTCACAAGTCACCGGATGCATTTATTTGCCTAATAAGGACTTTCACCCTGTAATCTCCCTCAACTCAAGAATGAAGGACAGAAAAAAGTCCAGGAAATTGTTTTCCTTGTGACAAAAATTTAGAACTTTCTCATAATTACTCCCTCTATTTTATTGGTCTTTGTCTTGGTCCTGTTGTCTTTATCCTCATGCTTTACCTTGTCTGACAAAAATCAGCAACTTCAGGAAGTTAATTAAGGACTGCTGCACTTCCCAGGAAACTGAAGTCCCAGCCTAGGACATGTACACTAAGACTTGCAATCCTTTACCTTGTGCTTCCTGGCCGGCAGGAATCATAATAAGCTAATTTGTTCCTTTTTTCCTCACTACCTTCAACTGGTATTTATATTTCAAGCCCATAAAAATAGAAGCAGCATTCTACTCATTACTCTACTTAATAGCTCAGTAAAGTTCCCATACTTACAGTCAGCCCAGAAGGCATTTCTGTTGTTCTCTGAGGCAAGGAGCTCCTACTGATTCCATTGACAGGGTAGGAAGGAATTTCTTGTAGAATAATTTGGAAGACCCATTTGCTTTACAAGGAAAACCTTGCTATTTCTATCCCTTCTCAAAGGTCTTACACGTACTGCATGTAGAACGATATGGTTATTATTGCACTGTGACAGATACAAGACCCAGCTTTACAGTGTAGGTAAGATTTGACACAAACAACGACAACTTCATACTACCCTCATCACAGGTCTCAGGCCAATTACTTCCAGTTTGAATGGCTGTTAAGTATACTCAAAGTTGATATGAATACTTCCAAAAGCTTAAGAAAGTGAGGAGGGCTCCAGCAATAGGCTTGTACTGCCAAAAAATTTAAGACTGCACAGGTAAACCAGAGCTCTAAACCTAACTCTTCTGTCAGCTTTCAGCACATTTGTTATTTAACAGGCTGTGAAACAAATGTTTCTTTTGCTGTCTAAACAAATAAATAGTTTTCAGCTTCCTTATACAGTCTAGGTTTATCAGCTGACTATCTGAGGCCCGTTATCTATTTTAAGATCCTAATTCACTTAGCATATTCTACATGTTAGCCGAATGATGTATATTACATTTGTAATTAATTCTGAGCTGGCATAATAATAAGTCTCTCATGTAAAAAAAGATAATAATTACAAGATCTTAAAGAAGGACATAAAGATCCTTTGCAACTTTTTTTTAACTTCTGAACTAAAAATGCAGATACGCTTTTGTCCTTTTATTACACTCAAATGACACTGAAAGATATGTGTTAATAAAAAGTAAGAGATTACACAGACAGACATAATATCCCACAGCTGTAATTTAAGAATTAACTATTTATTAAACAATACATTCCCTTTTAGTTCTACATATGTATATAATTAATTTATACAGAGATTTACCTGAAAAGAACAGTCTTCTTTTTCTTAAAGATAAATATATTTTAATTGACGGTACTTTTAAAGCAATGCAAGGCTCTAAATTAAATTACATTAAATGCTTTTGTATTTACTCTGCACTAAACCCTATTTTATTTATTGTCATCTTCCCAGCATGGTCTCATCATGGTTGAAGAGGGCTGCTAATGCTATTTATATTATGCTGCACTGTCCTCTAATTGACCTTGTTTGTGCAACGGAATGGCTGCTTTTCTCAAGCTGCCAGCCCTTTATTGCTGCATTTTGACCATGCACTAGTGGCTCTTTGTGCTGCTGTTGAGTTCAAGAATCAATACTGCATTCCCCACAGCCAATAAAGGAAGCTGACAGCATGAATTAACTGAGTGTAGCCAGTTGCATGGAGGGCCATTGTCTTTAAGGAAAATCCAGATGATTACAAGCCTCCATTGCTTAGTGGAGATTTTAATGCAAAGCGCGAGGTTGCTGTAATTTAATTTTGGCCTGCTGCTCTGACACACTCCCCTTTGCTACTGCTTCATGGAGTCCAACCTATTAATGGCTGCAGACCAAAACACATATGGAGACAAAGGCAAACAGTCACAGTTGCACAGTAGCAGCAGTTACTTCTGATTTAACACTAATACTTCTTTTGCATTTACTGGAATTGACAGGAACTTTTTTTTTTCCTTCCCAGACTCTTCCCTGTTGAATTCATACATACAAAATAAGCTAAATTAAAGCAAAATATCCCAACAACTGAACCACAAGGTGTCAAAATTAAAGCAAAATGTCCCAACAGCAGAACCACAAGGTGTAATCTCCCAAACTGACACATAAATGAAGGCTGCACATGGAGCAAAACTGGAAATGTATGCATTGACCAGGGCTCTCTCCCCTCAAGTCTAGCTGAATGATTTAATAAGGGATGCTGCTTAGCCACAGCTGCTGAAGTAGAGTGTTGCAAAGAAGTATACATAGAAAAAGCACCTTAACTAAATGTAAACTTAACAGTAGGACTTCTGCTGCTAAGAGCACAAATGAAATCACATTTATTTAAAAAAAAGTAATGGCTTTTATTCAAGATGCTTTGATATTGAAAACTCTAGTTCCTTATGACAGGTCATATTGTCAATTCAAATGGATTCAAGCTCAGTTATTCAAAAGGACAATGTATTATACACAAACCATTTAACTCAAGCTTTTAACTTGTTTTCTCTGTTGACAGTGGTAGGAGAGATTGTCTGGGGGGTAATCTTTTTAAAGTAATGCCTGTAAAGTTTTATCCACTTACAACTTCTATAAAAAATCCAAAGCTCTCCACTCCTACTGTCTGCTTACCTGCCTTATAAATGCCTCAGGAATTTAACTGAGATAAAGAGTTGAGGCTAAGCTTGATTTGAAGGATATTTCTTCTAGACCATAGGTCATCAAAAATAGAAAAAGAGATATCTGGATCCCTTAAGCAGTTTTAACTACAACCAAAATACATTCTGTATCTACACTGTAATTCACATAAGAGACCTTACCCATCGGAGTCATTAAAAATTTTATGCTCCCTTTACATACGGCCTTTGTTTGAGGACTGTCTAAGCCCTCTAACAATTCAAATTTAGCCTTGTAAGATCTTGAAGATAGGTCTTCGTCCATTTCCCCAAGAGGAAAAACGAAGTTCAGCACAAATAAGGCATGTGGCCAAGTGATGGGGACATTCAGATAAGAGCAAAAGTCCTTTTTCCTCAATCACAGGCAGGCCTGGGAGTTGGTAGCTGTACACCAGACTCTTTTGATCACTTTCCTTCTTTGCATAAGACAAGTATAAAATACTTCACAAGACTGCCATTTATCTCTTCTGCCATTAGCCATTTTAACCATCTGAGAGTCAGACACCTAGTCTTCCTCTATAGTCAGTTTAAAGTAGGAAGCACTTCAAGAGGATGAATCACCCCATCCCAAAATAGTAGTTAGAGACAGTTGATGAAATGTGATCAGGAGATATCTCTTTTTTTTTTTTTCCCCATTGACAGTAGAGGAAGCCTGGGCAATTAGCTAAGTTAACTTTCAGAATGCTAAAATGAGGTGAGTTAAATCCCAGACTAGCTTTTTAACATTATACAGTGTGTTAAAGGCAATGAAGTAAATAACAGTCAACAGCTTGGCTAGGTATTTCTTTATAGTCACTGTCATTCTGTCTGCTGCAAAGGTGTGTGAATGGCACTACACACAAATAGTGTACGGGTGCACCAGAAGATGTGTGGGGCTTGCATAAAGCATATCCCCTGGTAAAATGCAAAACCCCAGGGGACCTATTCCATCAGTGAAGCTAAGAGATGGGAACTTATGACTACCCTGAAAATACGGGAGTAATTCTCTTTACCCTGGAGATGGGAGCCAGGAGCTGGTCTTATGATTTAGTAGATACACATGAATGCTCACAGCAATTTCCCCTGAACCCTCGTATTTAAGGGTCTTTTACTAACAACTCCTCAACTCTTCCGTGGGCTTCACATCTTGTACTGACAGCAAGGATGTGCCCTAACTCTTCCTTTCTGAAACCACACATAAATTTACCTTTCAAGAGATCTTCCTTGGTAGACTGCATTTTGCACAAATTCACAGAGGCATAAGTAATCCTAAAATTTTTCCTAATGTGAAAATTTGAAAAAAATTACCAACTTTGAGCACTATTTTTCTACAGTATAAACATCTTATACAACCATTAGAGAGAAGAAAACTAACTAACAAAAAATAATTGTAAAAATAATTTGGCGTGACCCACTAGTAAATACTATCCATTGTAGTGCAAAATGATGAAACTGAAAATCAATGGATCTATGGAAGAAAGGATCAATAGATATAAGGAATAGTTAAGTACCTCTAAGGAAAAGTGCCAAGGTGACAACAATAAACAATATCTAGGCAGACAAGCTGATTCCTGGGGAGGAACACGATTCCGTATGTAACACCGGCTTGACCCTCCTCCAGCTGGCAGTAATTAAAATGATCTGATTGACATCAGAAGGAGTAGATCTGGACCCTGAATGAGTTTCTAAACATGGCTGTCACCACAGCACCTGACTTACTGAAGGTGCACACTGAGGACATTTAAGCACATTGAACTCCTAGCTAAGTTCAGCACTAAGGAACCCAAATACGTCTCCCCCTGACTACAAGCAGAACTACTTATAGGTATTACTGGAGAGCAGAACGTGTCACCAGCTGTTGAAAAATACCATCAGCCACAAATGGTCAAAAGTTTATTCACAGAAGATTATTTCTCCAGCCTAACTTATTAATAAACATGAAAACGCATTTCAGACCTTGTAAAAATGTTGACAGCTAGGAAGTTTGGAACTGTTAGCAAGACCCAGTTTTCAGGTAGAAAACAAGGGCAGAGCACATCTAGCTTTCCTTTGAAAATAATATATTATTAGGATTAAAACCAGCAAATGATATGGAAGTAAACCTAATTTGCGTTCTTTGGTTCAAAAGAAATGTTGCTTTGATACCACTGTGGTATATTTACAGTACACCCGTGTCCTCCTGGGAATACATGTTTATTAAAATTCTACTTCTGTCTTCTTTTTGTTTTACTGCGTGCATTTTCCCCCAGTCAGGTCTTCAGCAGTGAAGCTATTCCAAGTGCACTTTATATATAAGAACATTTACTACTGAGTTACTTGCTGTGATCGAAAAGAAAGAATGAACATGGAATTAGGCAAAACAGTGGTTTTGTAAATGCCAGTAGTTAGCACTAAATACTCTACATCTGTAACATGACATAGGGACCTCGCTCTCTGCCACTTGTGAGAACTGTATCCGTCATTATGTTTGCACGCATTACAGACTAGGCAGTAATTCCAACTATGTTCATCTTTAAATCACAAGCAAATTAAAACCTATGTTGTGCAGATGTGTTATCTGTTACTTCTTGACTCCTTGAAGCTAATATTAGCTAATGAGGCTAAAAAAGATACTGTTTCTGTTATTATATTAACCTCTTTACCTATCTTACAAATATTGATTTTGCTTGGATATGCTAGATACAGTACAAATACGCAAAAACATGTCCCATCTCAGTTGCTGTGCAGTTTCAAAGAATACAAAAAATACTTAACTGAAAGCTGGAAAAGAATATTGGTACATGGTTACTGCGCACTCACAAAATTTTTAAATTGCCAAGAGTACCAAGACTCCCTGTCTATACCTCAAGACTACACCATTTGCCTAGTTTCTTGGAGTCAATGCAGCTGAGTTTTGTGAGACCTGAAGGGAGCATGGTGGGCTTTTGATGCACCTGAGGGAAACCCTTCCCTCAATAAGAGACTGTCTGGAAAAATTTTTTTTAAAACTTTCCATGAAGCTGAACTTTGATATTTGAGCTGGTTCTGATAACTGTATTCACATTTTAAAATTATTATTATTATTAGTTATGGAAATGCTGAGATTGTCACCTAGTCAAAAGTTACAGCTTTGTGCCTAAAGACTTTGTTTAATGACTTCTCTGTCGAGGTAGATGGGAAGTACATATTATTTGTATCAAATGGTCAATTTTCTTAAAATAATTTATAGGCTGTATAAAAAGGTTACTCACTTCATTCGCTACTGAAATGGATATGCAAGGTAGCCATATGGTGTGAGTAATATTTTAGAGCAGTTTTTAGGAATGGAAGAGAAGAATATCTTATCACATAAAAGCCATGGAGAATTTAGGAAAGGAGAACATGCTGAACTGATTTAGAATTTGGAGAGCATATTAGAGTTAACACCTCTAATGAAAACTGCCACTTGAGCTTTAATAATCAAATGCTTCAATTTTAGGTCTCATCTGAAAGGCAGATCACATAGAGAATAGTCTGAAACTCTTTAATTGCCTTGTATAACAATACACATTTTTAAGTAAGTGAATGCATTACAGCTTTGACTTTTGTTCTGATCATTTTGTGTTACAAATAGCAGCACACCCATCGTTCTTCTCATCAGTTAGCAATTTTAATGTTGGTGCATAGGATATTCAGTCTGCATAATTCCTTTTACTCTTAATAGGAGATGTCTGGTTATGCTTTTATACACTGAGAAGAGAATAGAAGCAGTTGTCTTTGAAAAGGCTGCCTTTTCTTTTGGTACAAAACTATATCAGTGTGAATTGGCATTTGTGTCCTTAGCAAACTACGAAGCAGAAGGCATTTGAAAGAAATGTATCTCAATGATCAGTGTCCACTTCTGACTTATTTTATGTTAACAAATTGGCCTACACATTGTGAGTTGCTGCAATTGTATTAATATCAGGAAAGTTACTCCAGGTTTACATCTGCAAAACTGAATTTGGCCCCATGTGGAGACACAGAGCTGGTACTGCGTGGCCTCTCATCAGAGGTTTTGGCATCTGTTCACAAAAACAAGTTAAGAGGTCGGCAAGCAGAGGCTGTCCTTTTAAAAAAGTGGCAAGTCTAGCAACTTCACACTAATAGAAAAGCTTAAATACCAGAGCTGTTTCTTGACTCATGTGCAGCAGAGGGCCACTAACCTTCTTCTGGCTGTTTCTCATGTGCTAAATGAAGATACTGCCACCTACTTCCCTGGGATGCTGTGAGGTTTAATGAATGGCGTTCTAAAACACCACATGAATCATATTGCTAGCTGGAATTTGTCCATTGCATACATTTGGTATTCTGAATCAACCACAAGTCCCTGGTATCCATATTATCAATATGAAAGGAAACAAATTATTGCCGAGAAGGTACCAGGAAGGAACAGTTTTGGGGAATCTGCCAGAGACTGTCATTGATTTGTGGAGGTATCATGTATCTTTCCATAGATTTGCAGTCTTCTTCCTTACACTGCTTGCATCTGTCTAAATAATGATGGGGAGCATATGGCTTTATTTTTAAACACTGGCACAAATTTCAATCAAGCAGGTCTTGGGTTATAAATCACAGACTATAGCCAGTTCTAGAAGACTGATGGCATCAGCAAGCCACAGACTTCTTTTGGAGGGGTGGAGTGGGGCAGGCAATCATGGCCCTAGCTGGATCCTACCAGGAGGAACTTTTCCAGAGACAGTGCCGAAGAACACGCCTTAGTGAGAAAGCAATATCCAAAGTACCAGGAGATTTCAGGAGTATTTTGGGGGCCAGAAAATGCATAGGATCTTTTTGTCTTGTAAGCCAGAAACATAAAGGCTTCTACCCCATATAGCTCCATTCAGCTCAGACTATAACTTCGCAGAGATGGAAAGACAGAAATAAATTTGGGTCAATGGTTGGCCTACCAGACTGAAAAGAGAGACCTACACTGCAAGACTGTAAAGGTTTACTTAAGCTAATCAAAGTACATCATAAACAATAATGAAATAATACTTCAGAAGGAATGTTATAAACCATTCAACCTCATAAAATATAGTAGAACGGTCATTTCTAAATGCTAATAAAACCTTAATTTCTTTAACAAGTTTTGCATTGTAAAAGTGAAACCAAAGCTTCCATTAAAAGATTAGCTTTCCAGGCAACAGACAAAATTTGTAATCCCAAAAGCTGATACTCTCAATGCGTAGTGGCTTTTCCCCTTGTCTATTCTTCCAGAAGCTATTTTTACTTTGTAAAGAAGGCTGTTTCCCTTAATGATAGAGACTCTGGTTTGCATTAGATCACACAGTATTGATTTTAATTTTTTCTCATGATTGTAAGCCAAATTTAGTAACTTTGCCCTTTTGTTAAACACTTGTCAGCATCCCTCTTGAACTAAAATGTCGTGTGGTCATTCAGTTTCTGGGCTTTTGAATAATGAATTTTAAGCACAGAATATGTTGGACTGGGGAATTCTTTTGTGCCACTATTTTGTTACTGCGTTGTGAAAGCAGCAAAAAAGCTATCAATATTTTATTGAATATAAGGACCTGTGTGGTTTTTGTCTGTGAATATGGAAGGCAATGAACCAAAGTCTTGTCTCAGACAGACTGGTGCGAATGCTGTCAAAACCAATGCAGCACCTCCAAATACAGGCAGTGAAATGGAGAGCAGAAACCTAGCTCAGACACTATTTTTTCTTGAAGAGTGTGCAGTTTTCAAGCTCATCTTAACCCCATGCTATCTGCCGTGAGCACCTGGGAAAAAAATAGAAAAACAATTTCAAAAGCAAAGCAGGCCTTTCTAAGAACATTGTGAACTGAGTTCCAACTAGCTGCCAAAGTTGCAGAGCAATGGTAAAGTCACAATAGTAAAAGCTATGGGATGGAAACAGCCCAGTGAAAGAAATGGACTAAGTTTTCTGTGCTGCTGCTTGGTGGGGAGGGCGGGGGGGGGGGAGACAGAAGTAAAATTTTTAGTTTGTTTAAGGCAAAGATTAAAAAAAAATCACGCGAGGTTAAATATTGATTTAGAAGCTTCATGCTTGTCATTCATATCTGACAATATGAACCTTCCTTTCTTTAACCAGAGTTTAAGTTAGTAATTCAGGCTGTAATTCTGATTCCTTGTGTGCATATCATTGCATTATATTCAACAACAAAGAACAGATAGGCTGTTTACTGTGCAAATACAATGCATAACAATTCTCTGCCTTGAAAAGATGATGATTTACAGCTTCAATCCTTATTCATGTGCTTAATTTTATGGTCTTGAATAGTCCCCCTGGAAAAAGACGTACCTGCCTCCATCTTTGACTGATAAGGGTCCAATTTTATGGATAATAAAAAGGTGAGTGTTTAACCAATAAGGGTAGGAGTTAAGACCAGACCAGGGCTCCAACAGGAAGATGTTGCAGCCACAGTAGGTGGATATCAAGTGTTTTACAAAATTTTGAACCCATCAAACACATGGAATCAAGGGACCAAGAGACTTAAAAAATGCCTATTTCTAAACAGTCTGTGATTTTACATGTTATACCTGAATACCCAGTTGCACATCTGGATCAGAAAGAAGCGAGTGCAGCTTAAAGAGAAAATCATATACCAGGCAGGATTGAAATTATCTTTGACAGAAGAAAAATATGTAACAGTGATGCAGAACTGTAATTCATGCAACATGCTCTAATTATTCTAAAGGAAATGCTAGTAGCATTTTAAAAGCCTGTGGATAGACAATTGTTAAAATTTAATGCTGATGTTTATATGTATTGGAATTTATGGAAATTTGTGTGAAATTTTCACTCCTGTTTCATCCAGACCTCCTCTTAAACAAGACTGCAACCTCAGTAGTTTATTCAACTTAATAAAAATTTTAAATAAAATAAATAAATAATGCCCAGTCATAGCTCATTTGTAGGACATCAATCATACATTTGTAACTTGTGGAATAAGATTAAGGAAAAACATGGAAGAAGAAACAACTTAAGGCCCAGCAGAATTCAACATTTTATTTAAGTTTGTTCTATTAATTTCTTATATGAACACAATACATTATCTTAGTCTCTAACCCAGAAAAAACCCCTGCATCTATCCACAGGTGCAACACAATTCAATAAGATAAACTTTTGAGTGTCCCTTTTAATCGAACAGTAATTGAGTAGAAAATGTCCTGCACATCACTTTTACCCAAGTTGTTCTCTCTCTGAGATGCACTGCTTCCTCAGGCACCCTCTGCAGAGACGTGCTTAATAGTTTGGCAAGATCCAACTCATCTGATACTAATAAGAAGCTTGTGCAAAGACCCAGCTCACCTGGCACTCTCCAACGTGTCTCTGTGTGCTCTGCACAGACCTGCAGGCCCTCCCTGCTCTCTGTAGGTGAGAAATTTCACTGGCTGTGGTGAAAGAGGCACCACATTGGAGGTATCATCCTATTTTCCTTTCATCTACCTGTGAGCTCCTCTTTGTGACTGCAGTTCGAAGGAAATTTTTGGTCACTAAGGTTTTCACTAAGTTATGGGCAATGGCTAATGAACCAAATCTTGCTCTTATGGGAAAGACCTCTGCCTGGATAATTCAGAAGCTGCTCAGGCTGGCATAGCAGTGGAATCTGACTCTGCCTTTCCCTTAGAATTTTAACAGCTCCTACCCAGTAAACAGAGCCAGGAAAAGAGGCTATCGGGAGGGAAGGAGAGGCCCAGGGCACCACATTAAACAGTGCTCCCATTGCAGGGATAGTAGGATGGGCTGAGAGTTGGAGGGGAACTATTTTTCATGGCAACTATTTCTGTTGCATGTTGAGAGCTCTGTGTGGAACTGGTGATTGATTTTATGCTTCTAAGTAGTTTTTTTCCTGTCATCCATTACCTAGCAGCCATCTGAAAAGACCATGGTGCTCCATGGCACTAAGAAGGACATTGTGTTCTCCTTTGCCTCCACTGGTGGCACCTGAATGGTCACATCCTTCTCTCAACCTGAAGACAGAGTGACCTAGCAGGATGGAAATGGATGTAAGTGACTCCTTGCTTTCTGGCACCCACCAAAGTGTGATGTACCTTTGCTCTGCAAAGAGAGAGCAGATGATTAGGTGGTAAACAATACTGCAATTTTCACCTGACTCACATTAATCCAAACCCTTCAGCTGGAGCAGATCTCTTTCCAACTTTGCAATACTACTGGCATGAGCTGAATACTGAAAGACATATGTACAGCTTGTCACTATGTGCACCCAATTCTCCTTTGGGGGAGGAAGCAGGGAATGACATCCAAAAAGCAATGCCATGCCAGCCAACGCTGCAAGGTTGTATCTCCTCAGAGATGGACAATCACTTTCACAGCTTTAAAGACAAGCTTTGTCCCCCCTTTTTAGTGGAAGACATGAATTTGACCAACTAATGGTAAACAGAATGGAAGGAAAAAAGGCAAATTAAGACCTTTCATCTTAGACCTTAAAATGAAATCCTTTGCTGAGCTCACCTAGTAGTTGGTGTCATTTCTGAAATGTACCGACCTGTCTACTTCCACTCGTTATCTGTGACAATACCTTTTCCTTTATTCACCCTTAGGGCTGTATTTAACTAATGGGAGAGAGTTTTAGTGCTCCTGACAATAACAGCCAGACACCCATAGCTGTAATCAGTCTCAGCATAGGGACTCCCCATGAATTCTGGCTCCAATGCACAGGTCAGTTAGCATCAACTTACAGATTTCTGAGCTTCAATTTATTTATTGAGGCCAAATGACTTCAGTGGGAACTGCTGCTATTTAACGTCTCTCAAATCAGGCAATTTTATTTAGAAGCCAAAAAAAAAAGAGGTCAATACCTGGGCTTTAGGCATTGAAGTTTTTACATGTTGAGAGTGAAACTGGTGGCAGTAATTTAGGCAGGCATTTTGCCCCTGGGTTCACAGGCTTCTGCTAATAATGGTCAGGTCTGACCTGTAGCGCTCCACAGTTGTCTCAGTCTTTGGACTTTCTTGAGTTAACATCGCCAGATTAGAGCTAATTTCCACTGGCTGTGTGATGAACATGTTTTTCAAAGGGAACCAGATTAAATCCATGGTGCACTGAGACAGTGCCTGCCATTTGCTGAATGCGATGCACCTTGCTGATTGTGGTTAGGGTAAGGAGAGTAATAAGGGTATGGCACCTGCTTGGTGTTGACTCAGTGTCATTATTGCTTTACCAGTGGATCAGCTAATGTGCGGAAAGGTGGTGGCCCACATTTCCCAAAGTATAGCCTGCCTTTGGTGTTTGCAGGTCTGGCTGAATTGCTGAATTTAGCATTTAACTGCAGGCTGAAATTGGTCCATTCAAATCTTTGGTGCTCAGGCTTGTGCTTGTGATTAATTCTCCAGGCAAATATATGCAACTTGCTGAGCTTTAGTCTGAAAATCCATGTGAGGGGGATGCAGAATACAAACCACAGCCTCCAAACTCTTGGCCTGGCTTCACTCCCAATGTTTTCCTGATCTTTACTTTTGTGGTAAAACTGTATTGCAGGTAAGCCTCTGTGTTTTTTACTGTTGCTGTTACTATGTGAAAACAACACAGATAAATCATTTTTGCAGGTTTTAACTGACCTTAAGGTTCATTTATCCTTTTGAAAATTATTATACACACTCATGCACACACACACACATGCCAACCAGTTTAAAAATCTTTCCAAATAAAATCCGGAGAAAAGGTACTTTCCTCTTTAAACGTTTAGAAACAGGCTCATTTTTCTTCCCAATTATAGCAACTACACAAAGGAGCAATAAGTCTCAGAAGATTTGTCACAAATCCTCCAAGTTCGTGACACCAGTTTCAAAGAAAACCACTGGTTCCCTTCAAAGCAGTAGTCTGCAGCTGCCTGATAAAAGGCCACAACCCAGTACAAGGTAATCATTAGGCAGACATTATTATTATTTTGCTAATTAGTCAAAAATCATTGGATTTCCTGTGGCTTCTTCCTGCTGAGCAATCATTTGATCTTGCTTATGTTGACAAACATGCAAGTCACCAATTGTGCCTCATTTATCATTTGACAAGGACAATGTTTGCTGCTTCTTGTGGGAAGAAAAGAAGACTAACAACAAGAAAACAGGGAAGAAGATTCAGAATATAGCTGTCCTTCCTTTTCGCTTCACCTGATACAGTGACAAACCCCACCAAATGAACAGGATCTGCAGTGAGCTATAAAGCCGCTGTTGGATCCTGGGGGGAGAGTTAATGCAGAATTCCTACAATGAGCCTCACATAAAATAGACTGGAAATATTCCCGCTTCAACTGAAATGTGGAGCTCCATGTTGCCAAAAAGGACCCCACAGCATTCCCCCTGCAACACTGATGAACTGTCAGAATGTGACTAAATGTAACTGGGATTGCTCAGGGGAAAAAGAAAATAATTTTATTTTGTAAAATGTAAAGAGTGAGATAAATCTGTACGATTCAAATCCCCAAATTCAGTTTGAAAGGCATTTCGAAACTCAGCTCCCTGCATAAGGAGCATTCTTTCAAAGAATGTACAGGAAAACCTGGCACAAGGGTGTGTATAGGTCTATGTTTATTTACAGTTATTGCTAGTGATGGGTATGAAATTGTCTTGGTCTAGATATTTCTCTTTCAGTAAGCTGATCTTTATGCTGCTCAGACAATGTTAAAAAAACCAGCATGTAGTCTTCAAAGTAAACTATTATACCCATTCCTGAGTGTAACACCAAGCACTGTTTTTTCTAAGGGAGTTGCAGAATGTTTTTCAAAATTCCTTCTTGATTGTTGCAAACTGCAGCTCTTTCCCTTGGCAGTTTAGCATATCACAGCATTATTTTTCTTAATTTGTCTTATAAATTAGCATTACCATCCCCCCAGGAAAAAAAATAAATAATGGGATGCTGATACAGAAAGAAAATAATAACAGTAAACATGTGAGAATAAGAAAATAGTATTTTAAAAGATGTAAAACAATTATTTTTCTCTATAGATCATTTGGAGGAAGACAGACTTACTGAGCTTTCGTATATGACTTTAAATAGGTGAGACAAGCTGCTGAATTTACATGACATTGACATCTGTGTCATCAAGAAAGCCTGGATGTCAGTCTTTAATGTCTTTATATTGAAGACATTTCATTAACTGAGAAAAATAAGTGAAAACATGATCAGGCAGGGATGTGTGTGCAAAATAATGCATTCTGCCACTTCTGTGGAAAAGTACAAACCTCTCATAATTAAGGCTTGTGAAAAAAACATATTTAAGTGCACATTCACTATTTGCTCAAATATATATTTTTCTAGGGAGATAATAGTGATTGCTTGACTCTTTTATTTACATGCAGTTTGAGTTGGCTTTCAAAAATACAGTTTATACACTGAATGATCTCAGCTACTTTGTGAAATTACTGTTGTGTTCTTTTTTTGAGGCTTAAATATCCTACACTAACAATCCTACCATCTCTTTGCAGCTTGCTGTATTACTGCTAATAATTTAGAAAGAGATGTGCCAGTTTTAATTTTAGAGACTGCATTTTTTCCTCTGTTTTAATAAATCAATCTTGCATGACAACGTTGGCACTCCTTTAAATGGGTCAGGCCAGAGTGTGTCCTTAGTTCACCTCATGCGGCCCCATCACTGATCACCAATAATTTGATTAGCTGTGCCACAAGAAATTATTTGGTTCAATGGATGTAAACATGGCCGGCCGCATCCAAAACACATCAAAGTCAAGGGGACTCTGCCTGCCCTCTGACTTCCCCTGGAGCCCGAGCAGCCTGTCGGGGGATTGTGCCTGCAGCTCAGGACTCCCTGTCCCAACTGCCTTCAGCAGATGATTTACGTCACGTGAAAGGGAGACAGGGCTGAAATTTTAAAAGAGCTGTGACTACTCTTTAAGTTTAAGCACAAATACACAAGTCATTGCCAAACTGAATATTTGGGGCTCCAACCAGACAAACAGCAGAGAAATTATAGCCCGCTAAGCTCTTGCCCGCTGACCAACCTCACTGCCAGGGTTTCCTTTTTGACTGTTTAAGTTGATGAGTGCTTATTGATTTTAAGGAATTCAGCATTTACAAGGGCATTCCTAACAGTGCTCAGCCATTCAGCTCCGGAATGTAAGGAATTTTTTCCCTTCAAAATGCGATTCACTGAAGAATGTTTTAAACAAAAAAGTGAGGAAGGTTCGCTTAGCAGCTCTGATGTTTTCCCTTCTCAGGCAAGGCCCAGCTTGCAGAAACGATGACAGTTAATTTCCCAGCTTCTCCACTGAGCATGCGTGAGAAAACAGAGCTGAATGAAATATGCAGACGTTATACAGGGATATTTATTGGCAGGCTGGCTTGGGTTATTCTGTCCATCCTTCACGCCTTCTGCACATTTACTCCTTGTACAGTGGGCTTTATTGGCACTGCTTGACAAAGCACTTAAGGTCTTTGCTGGTACAGCTGCTCAGAGAAACTTAATTTCAGCACTGCATGGGGGAGTTTATATGTTCTCTTAAATTTTAAATTTGCTCAGGCAAGTATTTGGGTTGGAATGGTTTCCTACACTCAGCCAGGGCAAAGAAAGAGTATTGTGAGACAGAGCTGAACACCAACAGTTACGCAATGCACAACAGACATCAAGTGTTCACCATAACATCAGACACCAAAAAGTTCAGAATTACTTCAGTCTGATAAATTTATGCAAATGGTTAGTTTAAGGAAATAGCAGTCTGCTTGTAAAGACTTTGCTATTTAATTCTTGGAATAAATTATTCATTTCAGATTATTAGCCTAGATGAGAGCAGAGATAGAGATTGTTTGTTTCACGGAAGGAAAAGAAAAAAGAAAAAGAAAAACAAGGAAAAGGTGTTAAAGAAAAAAGCACATAAATAAGGACAAAATATAAATAGCTTTTCTGACCCTAGCAAAATAAAAAGCTTGTAAGCTGTGCCTTACCATGAGATTATTCATTTTTATTTTCCTCCTGGTAATGCCACAGTTTCATTGCTACAAAGACACTTAAACTAAAGTGATGACAAAATGCTTACATGTAAGGACTCTGGCTTGGGAAAACGTACATGAACGTCCCCCTATTCTTCTTGGATTTTTATAGATTTTTGCTTTGCTGTGAAATTCCACATTTCTCACTTTTGATTGTGTTCTAGAACATTAGCGAATCTTTAAAGATTTCTTATATTTTCATACACAGAGACTTTGGCAGATGTAGCTCAGAATGTGGAGGACAGTGGAACGCTGAGTTCCTAAAACAACATAATTATGCATCTTAAATATGACTGAGTTTAAGAACGCCAAAGGATATGAAAGTTCTGTTTCTATCTTGCCTGACAAAGAATAAAATTAATAGCTTGGATGAATGCAGTATAGCCACAAAGGACAATCAGAGTAAATCTATAATGGGCTAAAATTCAGTGAGAGCAATAAAGGGGTCACAGTGGTTTGAAGAAAATGAGAAATAACTTGAATTCCTTTTTTGGGAAAAAAAATCTATAATTACCTTTTTTCTTAAAAAGATGTATGTTTACTCTTGTACTACTCTATCTGATATTACTATAGCTGAAACATTGTCTTTCCTTACATTACAATGACATGTATTACAAGTATGTCATTGCAAACAAAAGGGAAGTGTTTTATCTATTTATCCTCATCTGCAAGAACAGTTTAAATAGAAATGTGGGAATTAAGGTACTGGCAGGTGGGAATACCAAAGGACATGGTATTTACCATAGGTGGATCTTTATTCTCCACGTACCATTTGTTTCACACCCGGTATCAAGGCAGGGGATATCTGGCAGGTCTAATTGCTTCAAGTGCCATATTTGGTTCCTAAAGTGGGACAGAGATGCTGCCGGAGCTCTTGAAAGCCAGTCAACCCTCTGCAACTGAGTTCAATGTTAAAACAGCACCTGTCAACACCCCCAGAGAAATCCCAGCCCTGCACCCCAAAGGAGTTTTGTGAAGGGCTTTGCTGAGCCTGATTTCCCACACGTACCCCTGACCTGTGTCGCAGGGACACAGCCATGGGTACCTCAGCTTGTGTACACCTTCCTTGTCCCCATGGCCCTGCCCACACCTTCTGGGCATGTCTGACCCCAGTAACCCTCCCTGGGCCTGATCCTGACCCCAACACACAGGCTGACATCCTGTCCCAGCCTCAGCCCATCCCCAAGGAGGTGCCCAATGACTGGGATTGGGGCTTCCCTGGTGCCCCTGGTTGCCCTGCACCTGGCTGGGGTGGGATGGAGCAGACTACCAGGGCCTCCCCGCTACCCTGGGGGGCCCTGCTACTCCCCAGGGTGTCCTTAGTGCCCACAGTGCCCTGACACACTTGGACTGTAGCAAAACTAAAGCCAGGGTGTGCAAATGTCAGCTGAAGACACAGCCAGGCTGTGCATGAAGTAGTAAACCATACACTACCAATGCTGCTGGGGCAGCTCAATCTGCAAGTGCCTGTAATGTAAAATATAGCATTCAATGAGTTGGATATGGGGCTGGCCCTCTGAACAGGCTGAGTTTAAATATCCTCCGTCTCTGTCTCAGAGGCAGGCAGCGCAGAGAAGCCTCCATTCCCCAGGCTCCTGCACTGCCGCACTCTGCCTCCCCACTTCTGCCATCAAACCACATGTGGGAGAGGCAGAGCAGGCCCTGAATCTGAGCGCGAGAGCAGGCAGCTGCCGGACTCCTTCCTCCCCTCAGCAGTACCTGAGCGGCCCAAGCTGGGACTGAGCATGCACCATGGTTTAGGCAGCAGACGGGTATAAATCCCGATGGATGTGTCACGCTTGTGCAGTCACACATTGGAAGAACACTTGCAGCAAGACGGTGTAGCAAAATCCCAATGCTGACTGTTAGTTTTTTGTCTCTATTTAAAGGAGACACTGTGCTTATATTATGAAATGCATTTATACAGGAAAAAAGTGGTTGTCAGAGACAAGAATTTACCACCTAGTAGAAGTCCATGTGCTGGATGAAGTACAGCCTATGTCCCTTTCTCTAGTGCTTTCTTCTCTGATTTTTCACCAGAAGCTCAGGACTAGAGTTTAACAGAAATGTGAGACATTACACACAAGTAGGAAAGGACCAAAGGGTTCAGCAACTGGCACATGAATTTATTCAGGCACAGTGTAGACAAATATACATTTCACAGAATCACAGAATAACAGAATGGCAGGAGTTGGAAGGGACCTCTGGAGATCACCTTGTCTGACCCCCCTGCTTGAGCAGGCACACCCAGAGCAGGGGGCACAGGAACACATCCAGGCAGGTTTTGAATATCTCCAGGGAAGGAGACTCCACAACTTCCCTGAGCAGCCTGTTCCACTGCTCTGTCACCCTTGCAGGAAAGAGGATATTTCTCATATTGAGGTGGAACTTCCTGTGTTCCAGCTTGTGCCCATTGCCCCTTGGCCTGTCACTGGGCACTACTGAAAAGAGTCTAGTCCCATCATCCTGACACCCACCCTTTAGATATTTATAGGTATTGATGAGGTTCACCCTCAGCCTTCTCTTCTCCTGGCTAAACAAACCCAAGTCTCTCAGCCTTTCTTCATATGTGAGATGCTCCAGTTCCCTGATCATCTTGGTAGCTCTCCACTGGACTTGCTCAAGCAGTTCCACATCTTTCTTAAACTGGGGTTCCCAGAACTGGACACAGTACTCCAAATGTGGTCTCACCAGGGTAGAGTAGAGGGGGAGGATAACCTCCCTCAATCTGCTGGCCACACTCTTTTTAATGCATCCCAGGATACCGTTGGCCTTCTTGGCCCCAAGGGCACATTTATTGTCTTGCACAGAAGAGGGATATTGTTAATTAAACAGCAGATAAGTCGCTAAAAATTTTATTCATAGCTTGTTTGTTTTTAATGTCTTAAAGTGGAGCCAATCGCAGATGTGCCCTTTAAACTGTGCAGCTGAACTTTATGCTCTTCTTAAGACAGTCATGCTACAGTGAAACAGCAGAGTGCCTGAAGCATCTGCAGAGCAAGTGAGCCACCATCATTGGCCCAACTGATCACTGCAGTCACTTCATTTTGGATAAAGGACAGGTGTTGAGGCGTATAGATGAGATGATTATCACTGGGTTTTTTTCTGGCATACCCTCTTCAATAATTCAAAAACAAAAGTTTGAAAATTAACCTGTCTCTGTGTTAACAGTGTTATCCAGCTTGTCAATATCCTGCATTTATTAAATCACTTCCTAGATTTCAGAAGTAACTGCAGCTGCCTTAATATCGATATGAAGTTCTGTACCAAAATTGGATCAGCTATAACCAACAAGAATATCTCTTGTCAGTATGAAAAGAACAGTGGTTTCCTCATAAGCTTGGATTTACCCTATAGTGACCTGGGAGAAGCAAAATAATAAATGATAAATGTGGCTTAGTTCAATGGGATTATACACAGAGAGGTGAGCAAAGAATCTATGGCAATTTGACTTGCACAGACTAGAAACAGGATCTCTTAGTGCCATACTTGTATGTGGATTGACTTTTAGCCATATTTTTACAGCAGACAAAAGGGAATAAGAACAAATCTGGCTCTAAATAGCACAGATCTTCAACACAAAGCAATATAAAGATATCTGAATAATATGAAAATGAAAGCAGGTGCTTCTTGCTCTTGGTATTTTTCTAGTCATTCACCAATGTCAGAGAAGAACCATCTGGGACCCAGGTAATTCATGCCCTTGGGTTTTGTTTATATGTTTTCCTGATGTGCATTTGGCTTTGTATTCTTACAAGTAAAGGAATGGTAATGTCTGTGGAAGGAAATCCTATAGGAACAAAGAACTGGAAATTACCTTGTGGGTCATAAGTCCAATTTACCTTATTAGCATATCAACTATCATGCAAGAGATTTGGAAGAGGTCATGGAGTGGCTGGTGTTCTCACCACAGAACAGCTCCAAGCCATTTACTTCTGATCTGTAGAACTAGACAAGAACTACAACTATAATATGGTACAGGAAGAGAGCAAAAGACACTGAGAATCTTGCCAGTGTCCCAAATCCCTGCAATAATAATGGATATTGTTGGATAAAGTTCTCAGAGATTCAAGGGGCTGGATCCTCACTCATTTTATAGTGTGAATAAAACACACCACAGTCGTCTCTATAAATCTAAGTAAAGAGAAAATAAACCCTCTTAAATCAATCATCAGACTTGGCTCAACAATGATCAAAATGCACCAGAAAGCCTCCTAACAGAATTTAGCATAACTAAGAGCAACACTGCAACCTGCTATATGCTGAATCCAACTCTGACCAACATCTGATGCATCAGAAAAAGATGGAGAAACCCAGAAGCTTAATTATGCATTTGGGTAGAACAGTCCCTTCCTGCGTCCCATACACGTTCAGGATTCAGTGGAAATCCTGAAGTTTGGGATTACCACAACCCAAGTGTTACCGAAAAACGCGGTAAAATCAGAAACAACTCTTTAACACCAATTTAGTATTAAAGAGCAGGCATTCTTTATTCACGGCGCTGGATGCACGGGGGATTGCTCCTCCTAACATGCATACCTTACACACCTTTCCCATACAATTTATAGATCAAAAATTTACCTATTCATACATACTCATTATTGTCCTTTCTACTGATTGGTACAAACTTGCTCGTCCCACATGTAGATTACTGCGCAAACTCAGTTGTCTTCTTCTATTGTTCTCTTTTGAGTAGGTGGTATTACTTGGGTCGGTGGTCCGTGAGTCAGTGGTCGCGATCTCCCCCTGCCAGAATTACCTTTTACCCTTTTGGCTCTCAGTCCCGGCAGTCCTGGCCAGTTTTCTCAGTCCACTACACGAAACCACATTTTGTCATCCTTTTCTGACAGAAGCACATTGTGTATTGTTTCGTTCACATTAATGATTACCTAGGGACTAAAATACAGGTCAAAGAATACACTGATTGGTATACTCCATGTCCCCAGACTTCATGTCCAATTGGTTAGGGCTGTACAAGGAGTACAGCAACATCCATGGTTGGTTAATTCTATCGCTTTGGTTACACAAGTATTGTGAAAATGAGCCTGTCATCTTTCACCTTTGATAGTCCAAAACATTGGAAAGCCAGTGATTCATACCACAAACTTTATTTGCTGTGGTCAAGAATTCACCTGCATGGCTATATAATTTCTTTCATAAACTTTCCAAAAAATATCTTAAAGCAATTTACATTTTTTTGCCTGGGATATGCTATTTGGACAACGACTAGAATCTTTTTTTCCCTCCTAATCTAAATTTATTAATGATAAATGAGTGTTCAGTCTGATCTTTGAATCATGCTCTTCAACCAGAAATTGGTCTTTTTGGAAACACTGAGATAAGACTATAAATTAGGCTTGTTAAAGAGAAAATCTATGCTGGAAAGCTATGAGTCTATTGTTAAAAGCAGACAGACAGGTTTTCCAAGTCTACCAAGAGAATTACACAACTGTTTTCTGAGAAGCTGTGGGATTTGAGTACTTTTTTTATGCTCTGAAAACTCTGAAAATTTTCTACATCCCTCTAAGGATGTACCTTCTCTTTACTACCTCTCTGAGGAATCTCATATACATAAAGAAGGAGAGAGGTAAGGAAGAATCCACAGGAGTTTCCACAAGGGAAAATGCTTTGGGAAAGAGATGCAATTACCTGTCACTATCTTCTGGTCCTGTTTTTGAATTCTGAAAGAACTTGCTATACTCTTTACTCTTTCTATGTCATGTAAATAGGTCATGAGCCTCTTGTGCCTGACTTTGGCATAAGCTGCAGAGGGAGGTCAAGTAGTCTGAGCTTTGAGATTTGGCCCTGACTCATTAACTTGAAGGAGGTCATCTGGGTGTTGGTTGGGCTGCCTCTGTGCTTAAAACTGCTCCGGACCTCAATTCCTAATGGACTAAGATGCCTCATCCTGACGATTCTGGTTGTCTCCAGTTTCTCACTGGATTAATCTTGTATGACCACAAGACAACACACTAACAAAGCTTCTAAGGACATGGCAGAAGCACAGAAGGAGACAGGCTTATCTGTACAAGGTGATTCACATGGAGGTCATGACCCCACCAGGGCAATTGAAAGCAATAGCCACTTACATGATCTCTTACTACAAGCTGGTTTGTGAGCTATAGGTACCATCTCACCTGGTCGTCCTACTGGGAGTTTCCCAGAAGCTGACCTGCAAAATGGGTCTTTCTACAGGGCATTCACCTACACCACACATCTGCCCAGAGGCTGACCCAGCTGAAAGGACTGTTACTGTGACACAGCCCAAAATGTCTTATGACAATTGCCTTAAAATAAAAAACTGGGTCATTCCTGCAGTCATATTCATATGAGCAATTGTTATGCACTAAGGTAGTGTCATTACAGGAATGGACTATATTCATGAGTAAGTGTTTGAAGCTCTCTCCCCAGGACAGGAGGTGCATCACTTCAGCTTCTCTCTCCTCCTAGGGCCTCTGTTTGGTGTAACACACATACATATTGAACTGTGGAGCCCACCTTTCACATAGTCTATTCAGTTTTCCAACCGACTTAAAAGTCTTATTAAAGATACTGTAAGAGGTTTGAACTCTGTCAGGAATGCCCCCTGTGAGTTCAGTTCATTTTACTTTGCCCACGAGGCTCATTACAAAAAGCAAGCTGAAACCTGTGGCTTTCTGAATTCACCTGAGAAGCCAAGACTGAAGCATAATAAAGAAGAGCAGTACAGTTCTCTTGATAGGCCCAGGTACAGCTCCGTTAATGTCCTCAGGAGCTATTGTATCTATAGTTAGAAGGAAGAATTTTCAAATGTAGTGCCTAAAATTCAGGTGTCTGTATCTCTGTCAACTTTAAATACTACATTAAACATAGCTTTATGTGTCATGTCTAAATTTAGACACCCTAGTTTTAAAGATGAGCTTATAAAGAGGACAATACATATCTAAGAGAAGACAAAAATGTTCACTTAGAGTACTTTTGACTTCTTAAAAATACTTTTTAAAACATTATTAAAGGGCATGGAAGTATTCTTCCTACCTGCATATGAATAAGAATATGGTAAGAATAGCACAATTAGAATTTAAGGGGGGTGATCTTTATTTTCTTCTTAGACCAATGTAGCAAAAGTAGTTTCTTGATTTACATAATATCACAAATAACACTTCCTGGGCTGTTCACGTTAGAGAACAGGATAACTAGCAAATGGCTGCAATTACAGTCATCACAAAATAAAACAGTGTGCAGGCAGTAGTTTAAGATTCATCACAGCTTTGCACGTTATGTGTTCACTCTCATCTGTACAAAGGAGGTGGAAACCGCTACCAAACCAGAATAGCGGTACTTTACACTTTTTTTGTATGGCTGAAAATGCCTCATAAATACTCAGTTAAACAGTGGATAATTAGTCTCTGTTGTTTGAATTCAGCGTAACCAGTGCCATTATATCACTTCAGCATAACTGGTCAACTGGTTTTGAATCAATGCAGAGTCAGTGCCTAAAATATGCAAATGAGAAAGCAGTCCCATCAAGTGGAGTCAATACAGAGTATTTTGATTATTATAAGCAGAGTAGATAGAAATGTCAAAATCAAATAAATCAAATACAGGTCCATCCCTCCATCTGTGGGTGTGTGTCTGGAGAGGAGGGTTGAAAACTTTTTTTTTTATATTTCTGTCTTGTAAAAGGAAAGCATGAGCCAAATACTGATCTCATCCATATTCTCACATCTTTACTGACTTGATTAAACTCTTCTGCAAAGTTTGCCAACAAAAAGCTGACATGAAAGACAAAACTTTAAGAAAATCAATGCCAAATAATTTCCCAAGCCATAAGAAAGAATAAACTTGCCCAGTACATTATGTTCTACCAACATTGTGCAAAGCTGTAAACCTAAAAACCAGGGGAACTAAACAACTGTTATTGTGCATAATATACTTTATATACCAGCAGGCAGCACAAATCATTTCTTCACTGCAGTTCAATAACTAGTTATTCCTTGTCTTCTATATTCAATTCCACATCAGAACCATGACTTAAATGTTATGCTGCTGTCAGTAAGTTAGCTATCCTTTCCTGGGATGCCAAAGGGGATGATTACAAATGAAGTTATTGTCCCAGTAAACAAGCATCTCCTAGTGGGACGGTGTATGAAACATTTTTAAGGACACAGCTGCTGCATAAAACATGCTATATTTTACATCAGACATTGTCACACATGGATGTGTTTCTTTTTCATCACTTTTAAGATGAAAGTATTGTTGGAAGACTAAAAAGTGGACACTATGTCAGAATGATAGGAGATCCAAGATGTACCTTGCAGTGTACCACTGTAGGTTTAAGGATAATATCAACCATAAATTGCAAGAGATACAGATAACCTAATTTCACTGAAGCAAGTCTAAAGGTATCCTGAATATTGATGGATTTTATTTATTTGAGTGTACTTGCCCTAAAAACCTGGATTTCTTTTAATTCTGTTTCAGGGAAGTTTTAAAAATTCCTCATCCACAGCTATGAGCCTTCCAATATTTGAGGACAAGCAAAAAGCTATGACTTAACAGGTGTGCATGGTTTAACTGGTATTTTAGGTAGAAGTCTAACACATGTGCTAACTTATTCTGAAATAAAAATGTTGAAATCTCCACAAAGGATAAAGATTCACTTGAAAGTCAATATTTCCTTCAAAAAATGTTCATTCTAAACAGGAAAGCAAGGCCCAGGCACCCTGTCCCCTTCTCCTTGGGATCCACAGAATCGCCAAGAGGGGTCTAGATTCCATGAGTAACAAAACAACCCTTCCTCATAGTCTTAAAAGCAATTTTACTGAAGGACACATTGGTAAGGAATACTCACCAATACAAAAAACTTATTGTCCAAGTCTTTTTAAACTGGGAACTAAGGGCTGATCAATCTATCCAAGTAAAATGGATCATATACAAACACAGAGGATAGTCAACATCTTATATTCAGCCAGTGCTGGAAGAAGCATATCATACCACAGATTATGATGCAAGAGTCCCATGGTATCACAGACAATTCAGCTCCTTGTAAGTCAGTGGATATAGCACTTTTTCACCCTTTGGGTTAGACGTACAGCAGTCTTTTGCACTGATATTAGGAGACTATTTACTAAATTTCATTTTCTTCTAAAATGTTTTTCCAAACCACGCCTTTAGGCCCAATGCATTTTCTTTTTAGGCCAGCTATTATTGCAGGCACACAGTAGTGATGTTATGATCTTTGTCTCATTGCTTTATGAAACTAAATCAGAATATTTTTGCTAGTAAGATGTTCCTTTTTTCTTCACCATCAGATATTGGCCCTTGCAGATAGACTGCTTACTTTAGACAGTGTGATGTTTATTTTCTCATCTAGAAGTATATGACATGACATGTAGAAGTTTCACCCACTAGAGCTGACGAATAACCATTGGTGGGTTATGTTACGCAGCATATAACACTTACTGGGAGGAGGCTGATGCCTAAAACTGAGTGCTGGTGGACTAAACTGCTGCTGAAAGGCACAGAGGGAAAGAGGAAAGCTCTGTTGTGTAGGAAAAGAGTAATCGGTACACAACAGATACCAGGCCAAGCCTCCAGTAGACTTAGTACCAGACTGTAGGCAGGGAGCAACCTAAAACATACACACGTTAATTTCCTTATGTTTCCCAAGACATATATTAAAGCATAGTGTTATATGGAGGAGCAGAAAATTGAGAGCTTGCAATTTGTTCCTGGAAACAGAAGCAACATTAGGAATACCACCATGTGCAGTGACCCTAACCATGGCAACATCTGGAAACTTCTAGAGAAACACCTGGAAACTTCCTCTAGTTCTCTGAAAAATTATTTATCTCTTAGGTTGATATTGTGGCTCAGTCTTTTCTGACTAATGATTTCTTGTGGTCCTCTCTGCCCACTATATGGAAAAACTACCTAAGATCTGTTAAGGCACTGATTTAATTCCTGACGATTTTCCTATTAATTTATGGTGCTGAAAACTATACTGACAATAATCTCTGTCTTCTCTATTTCCACACTGTCTGCCTGGCAAAAATTTCTTAACAATGTGTTCAGTTAAGATTATGGAAGCACAGATTTTCTCTGCATCAACAAGTGGAGTAATTATTTTGTGATTATCTTCTACCTATTTGCCACCCTTTGATTAAATCAGTAGAGGTATCTGAATTCTCATGAGAATATAAAAGAATTTAATAATGCAGCTACATGTGGGTTATAAAATCCAAAATATTCTTTCAGTAGGTGTTGAAATAAGTTTCACCAGTTCTTCCAGTTACTTCCCAAATTTCTCAGCCATGTTCCCCACAAATAACATTCAGCAAGTATCCACAGACACACCAGAAGTTTGGAGAGACCCTGGCTTATTCATGCTAATGGTCTAGGACAATTGTGATAGAGACATAGGTCCATTTGGTTAAGCATGAAATAAGACAAGAAAGGAAGACATTTTTGAATAGACAACCTGTCTTTAATAATGAGTTTTCAGCATCAAATAGCAGCATATGAACACTCTTACTGACATTTCAGTTCAACATCTCAAATACGACAGACCAAAGACATAATTTATTAACAGTTGGCAGTCTGGCACTGACTGGGGTCCAACTTTTACTGCAGTGTGCTCTGATTTTTTCCTTTATTCTTTCAGCTTATTTTGACTTCATAGAAGAGCTGTGTCATTTGCTAGTACACTACTCCAATTCCAGACTTACTCCTGATGGCATATTAAATAAACTACATACACAATTCAAAAATATTTTAAAAATATTACTGTAACAAGAAAACAATAGGTAGAAATAAATAATCTTAGGCAAAGCTTAACTCTTGTGCCTTAGCTGCCTTTGTTTTGCAAGGATCAGTGTTTATGTCAGACTTCCCATTGTGTCCAGCTAGATTCAATTTTGTACTTGTGCTTGACTTATCTGTGTGTAATATTTCTCCTTAAATGTTTCAAGATGTTTCACCTTGATTTTGTGGCAACCTATAGGTCTTTCAAAAATAACTGGTAGTAGGATGTTACTATTCTTTTTTTTTCTACTGAAATTAAAGTTTAAACAATATCTCAAACAGAATAATAGGATTATAAAGTTAAATGAGACTAGAGATGACAATCCTGAATTAGATAAGTATGGAGACCATTTATTAACTCTCTCTCCCAGGCAAGCAGAAAAGATCAGGCAAACAATCTCTCATGGGAGTTCAGAGCCTGGACAGGCTTCACCATGATATCTCAATATCTCCCCTTAGGTATGGAAGACCTAAAGGACTTCAGAGTTTCTAAAGATTCTCATTCAGACTAAAAAAAACACATTTTCTATGTTTTCACCAGGAGTCAATGGGGAAGGAGTAAACCTAAATCTCAAAACTAAGCAGCAAAAGGAAACACTGTGCACAAGGATACCATTTCTTTCCTTCAGAAGCCATATTTTTTGAACATTAGAGGCTATTGGAAATTAGGCGTCTAAGTCCTGAATTTGTCTTGTCACAAATTTACTGGCCATGCAGTTCTCAGAAATCCTAGCAGTGTCATCGGTTCTTATACTTAAACTGTAAAGAATAATAAAGCCAAGTGCAGATGAGATAAACATGAGTCATAAATTCTGGATTTGCCACTGTGGTGGCATATTGCTTTTATGACTGAGATCCAGGTTACTTTAAGCCAGGTCACTTCAATTTAGTTTGTGGAAGAAAGACTGTGAAAAAGATTCTTAACCGATTTCTCTATACTGATAGATTAAACGGCTTTGAATCAAGAAGTTTAGGATACTTTGATTTGATTTCTTTTCATTTTACAGGGAGGGAGTAAAGACCATCACCATTGACATGGAGTGAGGCGGATCAATACAAAGAGAGTAGGGCAGGTCCATTAAATGCTTGAGGTTCAAATATCTATGCTTGAAATATCAAGGAGCACCACAAAAGTGAATGATACACTGAATGTATCAATTAAAATGCTTTGATTTTATCAAGTGGTGGCAAGACATCAGTACTTTTTTCATTCTTTCACTATGCATGCTTGATTTGTGTTATCTTTTTTTCTGTGTGTACCTTTTATTTGTTTTTTAATGAAAGATCTTAAGAAACACTCATGAAAATCAGGTAGGTGAAAACATGTCTCTGTACTCCAAAGAATGCAGGCTTAGTACACTATGAAGGCCCCTCACAAGTCTGTTAACTAAAAAAAATTTTTGGCTGGGGGGACTAAAATGCTTGAGTAAAACTACCCCAAACTTTCGTTTAATGGCCCACCCTGTGCACACTAAGGCTAGGTTATCTCCTGACATACAGAGAAAGTAGGGGACACCTGGACTAATCAGCCTTGCTAAAGCCCCTTGGCCTTGGTCATCAACCCTTTCTTCCAATGAAAAGCTCCAGGTCATCAGAAATCCTCCGTAGTGACCTACTGCATAGTGTAGGGTATTGTTCCCTCTGAGGGAATTGTTGCTCTCTTTCTGCAGTTCATTTCCCATCTTGGGAAGCTTCAACACTTACCTGCTTTAAGGCAATATATTTCCCCCGTCACCCATCAAAAATATGATGTTCACAAATAAACCTGAAAAGTGATTCATTGAATGTTACATCACTATGAATACACCAGATTTTGAAAGTCATTATAGAGGGAGTTCCCTGTGGTAATACAGTACAGTGTGAGTGATACAAGTAAAAAAGTTTCTATTTTAGTACTCAGCAAAAATCAGACATCAGCTCAATGAAGTCACACTTTGCCTAACTCAGGCAATACCAAGGATGTGCGTATGTCCAAGTCTCCATGCTCAGCTATGCATTCATTTTTCTGTATGTACACAGTCCATTTACATCAACAGTGGTTGAACACCCTCAGGAAGTAAGCCCTCCTAAAGTTTGAACAAATCACAAGACTGCAGTTAAAATTCCTGCCTATGTTAAAAAGCAGATCTCTGTTGCTTGTAGAACAAGCATAGGCTATGCATTAGAAATCTGCACTGCAGATAAAGCATCTGCAGTATAGATGGAAACAGAAATGTTGTCCTTATTAGTTCTACATATAATTTATTTAAAAACATAAACACACTATATACTTTCACCTGACAGAGGCTTTGGAACTGAGATTTCAGACTGATGTACACAGCTGTAAAGATATGTAATAGTAAATACAGTTTTCAGGTAAGACTTTTACCATCATTGCCTTTTAATGGCACACCACATAAAAAAAAAATAATTGGGTTTTAGATTTATCTCAGGTTTCACACCAATATTGCAAAAGAAGCCTGGTCTGAATACACTGGAAACATTTACTTCTAACAGAACAAAGCGATTCAATGATACGTATATGTGTGTATATATAGAGAAATATATGCATATGTGTGTATACACATACACAAACATTTTGGAAATTCTATTCCTATGCAAAGTATTTTAAAGTGTTTCTCTCTGATATACTGTCTTTTGACAGGCCATTATGTACTTCCGTATTTTCACAGTATAAATGCACTGCCATAAAGTACAGAGATTGTACACCTATCAGAGATATTAAGAGGTGGAAAAGATCTCAGCCATCCAGTCCATCTGCCAGATGATACAAGATTATTGCTTGTATCACATTTTCTCTTGTTTCTCTAAGTCTAACTAAATATCCTTCCACCACACGCTACAGGTTATTACACTCCCTAATGTGCGTCACTCAAGTTTTTCCATTACAGCCAGAAGTTTCCCTCTCTTGAAGTCATAATTTTATTCCTTTGTGCTAGTCTTTGTGCTCAATGTCCTCCTGTCTTTACTGACAGAAAGGCTGTGTCCTTTCTTTCCTTTCTTTCTTTCTTTCTTTCTTT